>NC_047505.1:36492050-36667050 GCF_902827115.2 Pseudochaenichthys georgianus
TCGTACTTCACCAGGCGGCAGCAGTCCAGAGGCACAGCTCCATCCAGCTCCATCAGCTGAAGCACAGAACACGTACAGTATTACTACACAATAATACCTTTCTGATATTTAACACTCAGAGGTCGAGTTGTTGCAAAGTCAGGTGGTCGTTAAACCTTGTAGGCCATTTCTGTTGCTTCTCTGAGAGTTTTGTCCTTGTGTACTTCCAGCTTGCTCTCCATCATCGTCTTCACAGGACGCATGCAGAAAAGCTTTATCTGGAGATAAAATGGAAGAGAGCGATAAGAGTTCAACTTGTTTTAATAGAGAATCCTCATTCAGACACATACAACGGATATTAAACTGATCTAAAAAAGGTACCTTGCAAGTGTTGCGCTCGATCTCCCTCTGTCGCTTTTCTTGCTCTTCAGATTCTTTCTCCTTCTGAACCAAACTCTTTACGTGCTCTGGGAAGTCCTCCGCATCGAAATACTCTGCAGACAGGACAGACAGGATACACTTTAGAACTGCACACTAATTCTAGGACCGGCACACCAAGGGCAAACCAGTCAAATAAACAGTTAGATAATCATCAAGATATTAAAATAACCTATGAACACTGTGTGATTTCTACTGATGTGATGCACATTTCAGGACCATAGCTCAAGTTGTTGGCTCATTCAATATGAGGGCTGATCAAAACTGTCACTCCAGTTAACATAATAGCACTAAATGACCCAATTCATCACCGAATGGCATTGCCTCTAACATTACCATGAAGGCACAATTATGTTGGTCTGAACCAAACCAGATTGAAAAAAAAAGAAGTCTTACTTGCATTCTTTGAGGCATCTTTCAATCTATAAATCAGCATATATGCATTTGTAGAACTGTTAGGAGAAAAAAAAAGATGTAAGATGTCTTGTTAATGATTGCATGTGATGTAGAAATGTAGTTCTCTCAGCTCTTTGAAAAGCTTCATATTGCTTTTAAAATACATGAGATAATTAACAAAGAATAAAACCGGAAGTTTTTCCTTGTACGATGTGAGGGTCTAAGGTCAGAGGTCATACTGATATTCTGCACAAACTGTGCATTTTATTCTGCATTTACTGTATAGTGTCCTTACTGTAAGGTCATTATTATATGTACAGCACTTTGGCTCGACCAAAAATCGTTTTAAAAATGTGCTATATAAATAAAACTTGATTTGATTTGATAAATGGGCACATCTTGATTTTCCTGATTATTGTATTCCCCAACCCAGTGCACTGTAAGCATGTGATGTCATGTGATATGAGTTGGTGTTGGAGGCAGATATGGGAGACAACTCACCTCGCAAAGGCACTGGAGTAATAGCCTCTGCTCCCTGAGGAGCCCCCATATGTCTTCCTGATATCATCTAGAGTGATCTGTCAAACAGAAGCATACTGCATGATTTCATAGATACTACTTTGTTAATGACAAGTAGAAGATTAAAAGGACACAATCTAGTTTGCTAAGTGTCAAAAGTCAAAGTCAACTTTAATGTCAATCTTACTCCGCTTGTGTTTACAGGCAGAGAGATCGAAATGAAGTTTCCAACAATTCCAAGTGTAGTACAAACTGATGAGCCAACACTGATACAGTCTGATGAGTCAAACTGCCCGACATTTAAGTGCTGAATGGACCAAACAGGGAGCTGAAGCGCTGAAGCTGACCTTGCTAACGTGCTGATCATTGAAACTGTACCACTGGCCATCAGTGAAGGATTTGATGCAGGCATAGTAGTGGCCACCCGCAGCGCTCCCAGAGTGGACCATGACGGAGAACAGCTCAAAGGTCAGCGTGTTCTGAAAATAGACAGAGAAAATGGTATCGTTTAGAAAGAAGACATTCCGGAGAACTTTTGTAAACGCCAGGGACATTCACCATTGAATGAATAGCTAATGATATGCTATATATGTACACATGATGAAAGCATGCACAATAAACAGGATACAGCTTGTAATAACATTTTATGCAACTCAACCACCATGACCTGCAACATGTTGGCTTGGTCATCACGTGGAGCGCGCAGGTTTAACCAGGTTAAATAAGTAGGATAAGGATTAGATAAGACTCTGTATCCGCAGAAACCCAATAATAAGGACTGAATTGGGGCAAGAGAAACTTGAACAGGACTCCCTACTTTTGCCTTTTAACACACAGCTAACTAATCAAGGGTATTCAACACAACGACAATCCAAAATATATCTATCTGTAGTTTAAGTATTTATTCAAATAAGGACCATGCACACAAATACATTAAACTCACAAACAAGAGAAGAGGTGTTTTATGCTAGATGTTAGCCAATAGCTCATTTCCATCTGCAGTCCTTCTATTGAGCGATCCAGATGATTACCTTTGGCTTCAGCACCCTCTCCGTGCTGCCGGTGCTGTCCAGGCAGATGCCCTCGTCTACACAATCTTCCGTGGAAAAATCGTTGCTCATCTGGTCGCTGTGGCAACTGCCTTCATTCTCTGCTCCGCTGTCAGTGCAGCTCTCGGTCTGAGGCGACTTCTAGAGAGGAGGCCGTTTCAAAAACAATAATTGAGAAGGGTTCAAATGTGTCATATGCTCTTAGAGATCCACATGCAAAAAAGAATACACCTGTAACACATCTGGTGTTGCCTTCGTGGGCCAAATGGTGTTTGTTGTTTAATTATCACGCCCTTTTACAGAACCACTATAAGAAACAACACCAATAAAAATGATCAAGGTGTGTCATATAGTGTTCACTCACAACCAGATATAATGGTGTTGAGAGGGTAACAATTCCTATAGTAACCTGACTGTTAGTTATCCCAATGGATTATGATGGAAAATCTTCTGCTTTATTAGTTACTGCGGTCATCTTAAAGTGGAGTGTGGGATATTTCTTTATTTTTCCAGCCATAGCTTAAAATCACAACAAATTATTGCTGATTAATAAACGACAGAAGGACAACCATGTAAGGGTATCGATACAATGTAAATCAGAAGAAGGGATAAAAGAGATACTGCCATTTCTGCTCCTCTCACCTCGTCTTCCACATCGATGAATGGACTCATGTCAAGCTCCTCGGGGAAAGCCATGCGGTCATTCAGCTTAATGCGGTGCATAGTGGTGTAGTCAAAGTCAAAGCGCTTCAGCTGGAGTGTCAGCAGGTAGGGGAAGTGGAGAAATCTCAGACCCTGTGTGGAGAAGCATTTATTAAAGATTCAGGCAGGTCACTAACGGGACTCTTGTCTTCACGTAGAGCAGAACTCCCATGTCACATTTTCAGTGAGCTCACCTTCCGGGCGTCACATTTCTTTTTGCACCGTTCACAGAAGTACTGGTTGGGCCCGTCAAGAGTTTCTGGTTGCATGAACGCATGCAAAGCTTCTTCCTGTAGCAGAAAAGATGTTCCATTTTGATAAAAGGTTAAAATATTAAATGATCAAAAAACTGTACTAAAAGGTGCTGCAGAAAAGCACAGAATGTAAACAGGTTTGATCCAAATGTGAGTGTTTGTTTGAGCCTTTGCTGCCAATGAGCGAAAGGTTTAAAATGATGAAATGTGGCGAGATGACGCACCACACTGCTGTAGGCCTGGCTGGCTCCGAAGGGTCGGATCACTAGAGGGATGTCCAGGTAAGTATCAATCCTCCAGCTCTCATAGCCACACTCCAGACAGCGCACGTAATCCTTCAACTTCCCCTGGTACAGCTGGTTGATCAGGTCCGCCTGAGGATATGAGGCATGACAGTCAGGCCTTCTCAGCCACGTTTCAATACTAACAATACAGCATGTGTTTGGGCTTCAAAAGGTTATCATACTTCTACACTCCCTCACATAAAAGCAGCCAATTATTTCTGTGTGACACCACCAAGCATCCAAAATGCATGGATGGCTTAGGATGGATGGAACAAGAGATATATTTAATACAATTACTTTATTAATAACTTGGCCCACTCCTGTAATAATCTAATTATAGCTACGTTTGGTAAAATACAAGAAAATATATGTGGAAACTTGTTGTTACCAAATTATTTGTAGAGTGGTCATTATAGGACAACTCAGACTCAGGTTATTAGAGAAATCTCGAGTCTCAACTTCCTTAGATCCAATGCTGGAAACTGTTTTTATTCCTTACATAGATTTGGATAAAAATGGGGGATACATTTGTTCAACAGTTTTACTATTAACTGTTTATCAGTTCAAATGTTTACTTTAAGTGTTAACTTCTGCAAAGTAAGCTGTACAAATATTCAAATCCATTGCAGCAGTTTGTTATTTACGTTTGCCGTTGTTTTTTTATCACATGCATCTATTCTGTGCTAACAAGCATCTCATGTGTACAGAACAGGCACACTGGATTAAGTGTTCGCAGTTTATAATTTGCTCCCGAGATAAGACACAGCTAACCCAGGGGCTTACTGGCCCATTTCCCTTCTCCCACAGTGGCTCTTTTGTTTCCAGCCCTTAAAATTGGCTGCTGAACTTGTTGTTGTCAGAAGTCTGGGAAAACGTCATGCTTTCTCCTACCTGCTCGGTCTGCTTCCACTTTTGCTCCAGGGCATCGAACATGACCCTGCACAGCTCCTGGACGTCATGCTGCTGCCAAGCTGAAAGACACAATAAGTGTAATTGAGTTTACAGAGGCAGAGGCACAAGGTCTCTCCTTTTACACACACACGAGCCATGTGACTCTAGTCACAGGAGAGTTCAACGGCTCACCCTCGCTGCTGTCCCAGCCGAAGCTCCGCGTCACATCGGTGGTCTCGATAGCTCGTTTCTTACTCGTCTGCAGCAGAATAAACAGCCTCTGCAGCTGGTGGGGTATACTGGTGACTGGATCCTCCTCACTCTCCTCAAACTCCCAGCTGAAGGTTAAACAGAAGTTAAAATCATACCAAAAGTAGTTCTTCGCAGATAAAACTTCACATATGCCCCTTTCACACCAATGCGTTTTCAGGGCCGGCTCGGAGCTAGAGCCTGAAAAGTACCGTTTTTTCCTCTTCACACCGCAACGGCGCCGCCTCTTAGCTCCGGAATCCGGTTCATTTCCAGCTCCAAAAATTGTCGGTCTAGAAGCAAGATTACGGAGCTAAGAGGCGGCGCCGCTTACGTCTCTCATACGTCGAGGCGGGGGCAGGGGCAGGGGCGGATCAACCTCCTGAACAACAACAAAATGCCCACGTTTGTACACAACGATGGAAAACCTCAAACTTAATAAGCAGCAGTGGTCTACTGAAAAGACCAGCTACCTAGTGGCAATCTGGTCTTCCGAAGAGGTACAGAGGAAGCTGGAGGGGAGCACGCGGTCCAAAGCTATTCTGCAACAATTGCAGCGAGAGATGGCAACCACTGGTTATGACCGTAGCGCTGAACAGATTGGCAACAAATTGAAAAAAATAAAGAAGGATGTGTGAGAGATTTCGGCACAGTTTGGCTTTTATGAAGCAGGCGCGTAAACGGTTACGTCATGACACAAATGATGAGGCAATGACGCAGTACCACCCCGGCTCTGTGTGGTGTGAACAAAGCGGGAGCAGAAAAGGGAAACCAGAGCTGAACCAGAAAAGCTCTAGCACGGAGCTAGAACGGGAAAAGCGCTAGTGTGAAAGCCGCAAAAGATACCTAGAAGTAGATCCTTACTTGTAGAGAGCATTTCTGAACTCGGGGGTCATGTACAGGGTTTGTAGAAGACTGTTCAAATAGCAGGTCATAGCTTGGTTGACCAGGCCCACGTAACCTACAGCAGGGAGGGAGGGGGAGACGAGTAGTAAGAGGACAGTCAGGTTTGTATGAAGAGAGCGAGGTCACATATTGAACAGGCGACTGAGCCTCACCTGTGTCTGATTTGTTGAGGATGGAGGAGTAGGAGTAAGAGGGGCTGCTGTAGTCTCCGCTGCAGCCTGCAGTGCTGTCTCTCGGTAAGGGCCCGATGAATCGATCCTGGGAACTGTCATCCAGCCCGCCGCTATCTGCAGTTCCTGACTCTTCCTGTGCACGTAAACAGTCAGAGAGAGACTATTTCAGTAGGATATACCATATAAATTCTGGAACACATCCTGTTGATAGTGTACCACTCACCGATGCAATCTGGGGCTGCTCTCCATCTTTGTCCGTGAGCTGGAGGAAATTCCTCTTATTGCCAGGCTCAAATCCAAAATCTGAGAGGGACATCTTACTGCTGTGATCCAGTGGTGCCTAGAGGGGGAAGAGTAAAAACTAAAATGTAATTAAAACAATCCCTGGAAAATACAGAACAGCCCCAGAACATCCGAAGCTAGTCTTCAAACTCCATGAACTCACAGGACTAAGAGTCTCCCTGAACTCATTTTCAGCAGATTCCCTGTATCGGTGAGTACAAGGAAAGTAGCCCGAAGCCAACATGTGAGAAATGCTTTTATGCAATACTTTCTGTCTTTCTCCTGAGCAAGCTGAGAGCAGGCAAAGTGTTGCAGTGGAAGCATCCAGGAGCTTAATCCACTGACCTACTCAGTGAGATAACAACAGACACAGCACCTGGGCTTTGGCCTGGGTCCGCAGCAGGATTAGGCTGTGATTAGGCAGGAGTAGTATGTAAACAAACGGGGACAAACTCATAGTTAACACCGAGGAGACACACTAAGAATGTGTCCATGCATTTTAAAGTACTCACTTTTAGAAATGCCATTCTTATTGACTTTATACTTTGTATCAGAGAACAATAGTATGGCAAAATCCATTTTTGAACACTGATAGCATAGATTATTAAAACTATACGCTGTTGGGTTTTTCTATCAGCTTCACTGAGTTCATGATGAGGTGACACGACCCTCCCATTGCAGCAGGGGTAATGAGTCCTAATATAAACTTCTTATAAGTGGAAGATACGTGAACTGTAAGTAGAGACAGGGAGCCATTATCATGAGGCTCAACTGCTGCACTAAACCAAGATTTGCGTCTGCAGAAAAAGCTATGAACACAGCCAGATCATGCTGTCCCCTTTTAACAATGTTGTGCATATTACCAAACAAATGCATACTTCACATCCAGTCAACTATTTATAGTTTGTGTTGCTGGCTTCCTGACAAACAATAAATAGGTACAATGTTCCCTCTTATTTTCTCTGCCACACTAAAGTGCAACTTTTATCCAGACGCCACCTTTTCCTCTGAGGGTAATCACAGAACTGTGTCCTACAGCCCAGTTGTAATCCAGTATTACTGTTATAAACCATTCACATATGTTCGCAGACAAAAGTGACTCTAGTCTAGATTAATGCATTTCCTAACCATGTCCTGCGTATTTCCCCAGGCAAGGTCAAAAGTGGCTTTCACATATCCCGCTTTGTGAGCAACATCATCATAGAGTTTGGAGAGGGTGGTGGAAGCCGGAAGATTCAGGGTCAGCCTCTCGTTGACCGTCTTTGCGCTGGTGATGTCCTGAATGATGCACAGCACTCTGGGCTCCTCAGCCGCATTTTGGATCTGAAAATCAAGAATGGCGGAAATGATTAACATGATGTGTTGGCAAAATCTCCTTTCTGTATTTTTGTGTTGCAAACACCATGTACTGGTGAAAAGCTAAGCTTTAAAACAAACGGTTAGTAAGGCTATTCGACAAATGTCTTCATTAGAAACAAGCCAGTACAGAAAAGAAAAACTCTTTCTCATGTCATGCCGCAGTAATGACACTTCTAATGGCGCATTTCCACTACAGCGCGGAGCTCGCTTTAAGCGTGCCGAGCTGTGCGGGGCCCGTTTTTGGTTACGTTTCCACTTAGCGGCTAACGGGTACTATTTCACAGTTTTTCTGGCCCCATAAAATCGAGGTTCTTTCCGGGCCAACAACCAGGCTGAGTATGCTAAACTAGAGAGAGAATCGCTGGCAAGGGGGTAAGAAAGAGAGAACTGTATTCCTAACCATAACCAAGTTCCTGATTTCAATAAAAATGTTCTGTACCACATTTTTAGAGAAAGTTCCTTGTGGTTACGTGTGTTAAGAACAAATGTAACAATTTAGAAGCTTAGAAGTAAAGCTTATACTGGGTATTCAATGCATCAACAATGAGTTATGCAGAAAACAACTTAAAACTAAATGTTAAATATTTTTCAAAATCTATTTAATTACTTTAAGTTAGTATTATAGTATACTAGCAATATGTTACTATAACTATTCATTTATACTTGCGATCACAGAAGAAAAAGCTATTTTCCTTACAACTAAACAGCTTTTCCCCAAAAGTGACAGCTTTGCCAAAGAAGCTTAAATGTGCGTACTGCTTTTCTTGTCTAAATATACCACACCTACACATGACTGGACAAGCCCAGTCACAGATCTTAACTTACAAATCTTAAAACAGAAAAACAATGACAGATTGTTAATTTTCTCCAAAACTGTTCACATTCTGTTATAATAAAACCGGCCATGCAATTGCTGACACAAGCCTCTTTTTAAGAAAAAGTGTCAATTAATTCCAAGAAAAGCAAGAGTTTCAAGATGCAGCGAGGCACTCAACAACTAAACACACCCAATAGTTTGTTTTCTGATTGGTCGATGCGATGGAACAATAACACAAACTGGCAGAAAAACTCACTCAACAAGTGCTTAAGTATTAAGCATCCAAAGAAGATGACAGGTCAGTTTCTTTCGGCTCGTGTATTGGTGAGCATTTGGTATTTAAAATGACTGAATGAAGGCATAATGAAGAGATAGAATAAGAGTTAAGGCTGAGTCCTTAGCAGGGACCCGGGTTATAATATGACCTTGCCATTTTTGTCCATCTTTGGATGTACTATCTAATGAAGGAATTCCAAAATATAATCCACAAAAAATAACAGAGGGAATCACAACCACATCAATCCCATGTGTTTCCCCTACCATTGTCTTAGAGGGGCGACGGAGCCCCGCGCCCCCCCTGAAATTTAAGGTGTTTAAAAAATATATATATATAATTTTTCTTTTTCTACTGTCACTTTTCACATTGAACGTGTGCTCTTTTATTAAATAAACTAAACGCTTTCATTTTAAGTTGTGAGTTTAGTGTTTTTGACCCTAAGAAACACTGATGCATTAATCAATAACAATAATCCACAGCTCCTCTCTCTGCTCCAGAGGATTTCAAAAATATAAAGCAGTAAACCTAGGGGAAACACTGAATCCTATGCAGTTCCATCGATAGGGTTAAATGAAATTCTGGTGAAAATGCTGTCTTCTTAATCTTGTATACTTTTACTGGATTAGATACTGCGTAATTTAAATTACAATGCTGTCATTGCATGATAACATCATATCTTTGCTTCAGACAATATTTAATACAGTTGTACTGGGGCCGTTTGGGGTTTATTTTGATACAAACATGAGGAATACAAAAATATCCCTCTGGTATCTGTACCAAAGTATTGTTATGTTGAAAGGGGTATTTACATTTTAAAATATATAATTATTTTCCAGAAGTTGGTCTTTCATAGAACACAAACTCTAGTAAGGTGCAAGTTTCTTATATTTGTATTTATAAATCTGTTGTTTGTGACTCCTGGTGAACAATGTCATCACGATGCTGCTTCATGCATTTATTTCACACCATTCGTTATCTCTCTACCACTCAACACACAAGCCATGGCTACCTGACACATCCTCTTTATCTCATCAAAAAGACTCTGTCTGCAAATCCAAAATGCACCCTAAAGATATAGATAGTTAGGGAGAAGAACAATTTAAAACAAACACATCAAGGAAATAAGTTGTCAAACATGTCTGATTGCCTTCAAAAACAGACTGCCTTGAAGGCTTACACCAACATATCAACAACTTTGCCTGTGATTTATTCACGTTACACAAGTTTTTGCATCCTCTTTGTGATCTTGGCAAAGGCTGATTGACAGGTCCTATAAAGTAGGAGCAGCGAACAACACAGTAGTGTATCATGAGATTAAAGGTTATTTTTACCGTGAATATAATCACAAGGTGCTGACATGAAGCCCCGGGCAATGCACAGACAGTATTTATTAATAGCTGTGACTGATTCTAAATGAACAAAACTAATGATGACAGGCTATAATATTGGTAAATGCCAGCATCAATTAAATAATTTCAACACAATGTAATTACATTACAACTGCACATGGCAGCACACAAAAAGTGAAGAAGCCAGCCACCAAATTAGAAGATTCTCTTTGTATGTATTGGCATGATCTGCTCTGCTGGTAAATGTATGGGAGCACATTGACAATTAACATTTTTCACCAAAAATATGTTACGGATACAACTTTCTTTTATTTTCTTTTTTTATTACATTTTTTGAAACTGGCTCAATAAAATGTATCAGCTGCCTAAAATCCAATAGTTTTTAGAATGGTGAAAATTATTAAGCAGGTTTTATGCATAATTGCTTTACCTTTCAATGAAAAAATAAGTATCGACAAAGTACAAACATAATGTAAATATTTTAAACTAAAACATAAGGATACTCCAGTGGCAGTAACAACATATATTTTAATAATTGAGACAAACATCACATGTTTACGGCCAGTTTGTATTGGCTTGTTGTGAATAATAAATATTTAATCATGAATAAAGTCCTTCATAATAATAAATAATGGTGTTCTTGAAATGACAGAGACTGGATATGCCAGTATTACTTCCAAACTTTTGGCTTTGATCACAAACACAAAGCCATTAGCCACCTGTCATAAATGTGACAGGGTTGCATGTGATATTTACTGGGCGTCTCTCTTCACAAGTGTTTCATTTAATTTGGCATCAACAGAAAGCACTGAGTGTCTTCTGGTTTCCCAGAACAACACACCACTGCTCTCATCCACTTTCAACACCAAACTGCAGCTTAAATTACCTAAACTTGAGCTCATGTCTTGTTCCACAACATTAGTCAATAATGTGTAACCTTGCAAATGATTTCAACAACAAGACTAATACTGGAAGAGAAACTTTACTTGGTTTAAGTGAACTGTGGAATCAGCGGAGCGGAACTTATTAATAACATAATAACACCAACCATTCCCCATCTTAAATTGTTTTTTCAGCAGTTAAATTGGATTTTTAAGTAATAAAATCTGAAGGACAAAGACATTTCTTCCTGCTGTCAAAATGCTGCGTAAATAAACCCGTTTCCTCCTTTCTAGCTGAATTCATCCGTGTAATTGTTTTATTTATTTGAATAGATGTATGACACATTAATACGCTGTACAGCTTCAAGCTACACTACATCTATGAATTACATTGCTGCATGATCAGATGCAATTGTACACATAGCCCTAATGTCAACGAGTGACGTCCTATGTTTGACGTATTACTCTTCAGCTGACGTAAATGCAGCCACGGTGCCAATACAAAAACACCCATAATGTATTAACTTTTAGTAGATGTACGTGAGCACAAAATAACAAATGAATATGACTACCATGCCTGTAGCACCATCGCGGACGTTTATGACAATATCAACGTTATCCTTAGCAGACATGTCAGCACCAAAACAATCTAGTAATGTTAACGATTAGTGGTGTTTACAGAAGCTATACACGATTACATTGCTACATGTTGAAAAAAATATAACAGTCAAATGTAGCTTAATATATAATTGTTTAATTAAACGCTAGAATGTTGTGCGAAACATTGAGCCAAACAAGCAAATGCTAAATTACTTAAACATTGTGACGAATGGCGTTCTTCGTTCGTGGTTGCCAAAGTACTAAACGGGAGACATGTGTATTCAAACATAAGGAACAAATAAAAACACCTGCGTCTTCAGTAGTAACGTTAGCAAGTAGCTAGCTTGCAAATCTGACCAGCTAACGTTGACTTCCCAGTAAAGCTACAAGTTCTGTTCAAAACAATCTGCAAACACGGGCCAGAAGGGGTCAACGTATACATTATTATGAAGCTAACATTAGGGGTAAACGTTGCTTTAACAATGTCAGTCAGCTCCAAGGATGTAGGTATTTACATATAACTTCAATAACATCTAGATGTGTTGCAATTATCCAGCCGTACAAAGCTAACGACGCTTGTTCAAGCTAATGTAACTTGCAAGTTGGCTAAGTAATGTTGACAATATCGTCTTTGTTTTGAGGTTAACATTTAAGAAATGTATACGGTTTATATTGTGAAAACAGGACATGTTAACGCAAAATAACTGAATTATAATTACGCTAAAGCTTAAGGTACGGTCATAAAAACACTTTGTCTGAGCCGCTTTACCGATGTTAGCTTTTACGTTAGTTAGCCATGTCACGATAGGCCGTCTAGTGTAGCTAACGGTTAGCAGCTAGCCTCTAAATGATACACCAAGATCACAAACTCCCAAAGTGGTGCAAAAGTGTTGCTATTATTAATGAGCGTGGAATACAAGGGTGACTTTCAGAGGTTGATTCTCCAACCGGGGCAGGGTCCTCACCTCTTTGGGTACGAACTGGTTCTCCTCGCTAGGCACCATTTCCATTTGTACGACAGTTTAGACAAGCATCTATCCGGACAAGGATGTCAGCGAAAAAACTTTGCAGCGGTAAACACAAACATGTTTTGTGTCCGGTCTGTTGTAAGTTAGGATGCTTGGACAACAAAATTAAACTTGCCCAAACTTGTAGGCTTATCAAAGTGATCGCAACACTCTCGGTTACACCAACCAAGCACGAAGTGTCCTGCTATACATGGAGAAAAATGGCCGGTGTTTTACTCCGCGAGACTTCACTCAGGAGCGAGCTTTAGCGTCACATTCCAGCCAGACAAGCGTGTGTGATGTGTGCGCAGGATGACGTGTGTGTGTGTGTGTGTGTGTGTGTGTTTAATTGTTTCTAAAAGGGTACAAATGCCAGAAACACGCATAAACACTTGGTTAATGGGTAAGCTTGTATGAGAGAGTGCAGGGCAGCTGTGGGTTGGTTAGGGAATGCTTTCAATTTAACAATCGAGGCTGCTTCAATAGATTACAGCCATTAGGCCTACAATATATTAAATTGAGTAAAGTGCACAATATGTTTTCATGATCAGAATCTCACTTGGATGAGCACCTAAAACTATTCCATTCATAACGTACTACACATAGGCCTATCATTTATTTTATTTAAATGAATTTGTGAATGATGACACTGTCACATTTATCATCTGCACCATAATAATGTTGGATGTAAATAACCTGCAGATGGCATGAAATAAAACTGACATTCGATGTAACAAATGCTACTAAATGCATGGCGCAAAACATAAATACGTGACATTTAGGGGAGGGGTACAAAGTGAGACGCACATTAACACATTATATATTTTTGCATACAATGCAATGGATTTTCGGGCAGTGAGGCAGCTAAATCTATTTTTCACATTCAAACCGTGCAGCAAAAAAGGTCAAGGTTTGATAACAGTCCCTTTCTGTATGCTTGCATGTTCTTTCAATGTTTGTTCAAGTTTATTTTTGGTGCTTCCTACCACATTCCAAAAAGTAGTTAGATGAATTGACTTTAACGTTCGTATATAAAAACACACTCATAGTGATACAGTAATCAATAGTCATTTCAAAAGTGCATTAAAAGAGTCTCAACCTTCAGTTTTATCAGAGCTTCATTATGCAGCTCAGACCTCATATTGTAGTTACATTAATAACCATACAGGGGACTTTAATGTCAACCACTGCCTTTGAAATACATAAGCAGTATCGGTTAGATTTGTTAGTTATTATTTTTTCATTTCTTTATTTTTGTTATGTAGCCCACTCTTCAATTCTTCCAGCCTGTGTTTTATAAACCTTCATAACTTCTGTGTATGAAAGAGGTTTTATGCAGTTTTATTTCCCTTCCTCTGCCCTTTTAAACGGTAATGTAAAGCACCTTGACTCCCCTCAGTGGATGGTATATGTTTATTAAAAGACTTTGCCTTGCCACATGCTGCCCCGTTAGTTATTAAATCTGATAGCAGATTACAACAAGTATCCCTTACACATTATACATCTCAACTTTATCTCTGATTATTAGTCCCACCATTTAGTTTTAAAAGTTTTTTTGGGCTGTTTTAATTTCATAGTAAGGCTCTCGAGAACAACAACAACCCAACATCAGCAGTAGAAATGTTATCTGAAGAACTCACTGGTGTGTTTATATAATAATGTTAGGTGCACTGATGCTAAATAATTGAGACTTAATAAAGAAACGTTACCAGTCATTTGAAAAGAAAACCAACAAAGTTTATGTTCTTGTTTATTTCTATACAACCCTATCCCGAACGTCTTACATCTCATGCTGTTCAGTTTTCACCCGAGGATTTCACGTTTAACCTGATTATCTAATGAATAAAGTTACTGTAGGTTAACTTTCATAAAACAAGTTATGTTTCAATTATGAATAAGCACAGACTTGACAACACATCCTTATTTAGTGACCTGAATAAATGATCATCAAGTTGTCAACAACCACTCTGTTTCATTTAGGGAATGACATATTCACAGATGTAATTTTTGAGGCTGCGACACACCTCATCAGACCACTTTCCTTGTGCAGCCACTGAAAGAGCAACACAGCTCTCCCTCTTCGTTCCTGTGGGCTGCTTCTTGGAGCGGTCCCAGTTCAAGTAGCTGACTGGTAGACTGTTGACATCAACATACTGGCCTTCTTTCACTATGTCTGCCACACCGATCCAGAAGTCCTTGGATCCAGGGGCGCTCCTCTTTGCATAATCTCTAAGTTCATTGTTTTCCATCAAGTCCCGTGGCGTTGCAAGCGTTCCTCCTTGTGCAATGCAGTCTTCATTTGCATCATGGTAATGTTTGGGTTCCTCAACCGTGAGATAACACTTATTGTAAGCTTTAATCCCCCGGAGACAGACTGAAAACACAGTATCGCTTCATGAGTGAATTGTATTGTAAATAATGTACATATATGTTTTGTAACCCCCTGTTTTCCTCCAGAAAATAAATAGAAATATAATATCATAAACAGCAATGTATGAGTTTATACAATTTAGCTTTGTTTGTTTTTTCTAGCATCAACTTGGCCGCCCCACTTCAGCACTGATCTAATGAGGGCTGCTGTCCTCTGCTGGACACTCAGCACACTAAGAAGTTCAAAATCAATTTATTTTAGAAACCAAATATATCTTTGCAAAGTCCACACTCTTGCATTTCAGCGCATTAGCCTGAATTCACAAGTAAAAGTGAAGAAAAGCACCAAAACATACCTAAAACACAAATCAAATAATTAGCCAACCATCGCATGCTTTACTTCTCATTCAATAAACATACTAAATAGTGCAGTGATGCTTTTGCAATTGATCTATTACTGTAACCCCCTCTGTCTTTAATCTTCCTTCCATTAGGGCAATACCTGTCTGCAACGCCTGTATTTCCTTCAGTAAATTCACCTCCTGCCACAACCTCTCCAGCTGGGACTTAACATCATCTTCTTCAGCAGCTGTATCTCGACAAAGAGGCAAGAAAAAAAAGGTCAAATGAACATCAATATCAAGAACATTGTTAATGAACTATGTGAGTAATTATACCTCCGGACTGACGGGGCGATACAGCTTTCCTGGTGCGAGATGGGCGACTGGAGCTGAAATGAATCAAAGAAAGGCAAAGAACGAGGAGAACAAGGATGGCCAGACGTGCCATATCTGAGACCTGTGGATCCTACAGTGACAGGACACAGTTGCACACCTTGTACTTCTCCGAAAGGAACCAAAAACACTGCAGGCAGCTCGATATATACTGGCCCTTCTGTATGCCTTGCTGGGTATGCTCCCTGTATTGGATCTAACTCTGTTTTAGTCCAAACATCAGGAGGAGGTGAGAGGGGTATAAGGGTGGAGTGGCAAATAATGATTTACTTGTGTCTAGCATTTGATAAATATTTACTTGGAACAAAGTGCACCAACAAACTGGGAATGCACTGACTACTTCTCCATTACAGAGTGTTAAAGACATGCTAAGACACTTTTTTCTACAAAGAATATTCCACCTCATTATCACCTATATATATATTCGTGGTCTTCATCTACTGCAAGAAGTATCATTTACAACCTCCAGTATATGAAAACAAATAACCAGGTACATTTTGCAGCTAAATATGGACTATACATATTTGTTCAATCACACAGACTTGCAGTTATGTAATGATTCCATATAAAGCTTCTATTAAACCAGAGGAAGTCCAGCTGGGGTGCAGGCAAAGCTATTTTTAGGGTGAGATGTTGTATACAAATGGGAGGGGGAGCTAAATAAGGAAAACCCTTGGGCATACAGGCTCAGTATAGCAGTACAACTATCAAATGTAATCTTCAAATGTTGCACTCTCCAAATTATACATTTAAAATGAGGCCTCCTCCAAGTGACAAATGTATCAACAGTATTCTTAGTATAATAGAAAAGCAGTTATAAGACCCTAACTTAGAGAAGAGGCACAGTTCTTGCTTAGTTTGCACACAGTGTTCAGAATATTTGCCAACAGTACATGCATTGACTCTGGCTATACACCTGGAAACATAATTGAAAAGGTCAACAGTGCAGTACTGTTGGAACAAATAATGCATTAGATGGCAGCTTTTCTCTTTTGGGGCACATATTTTAAAAAAGGCCTGACTTTGTTGCCAAACTGAGGGACTGTGCAGAATACATGCAGTATAATGAGATACCCTGGTGATACCATGCTTATGTAGACCGAAAAACATTTTAACATCCCAATGTTATCACGGAGTTCGATTATTATTTTAATCCAGGTAAACGCAAATGTTCCACATAACATACCATTGGTGTAATACCTCAATAAAATAAAAATAAATTAACTGAGAGAAATCAGAATACTTGCAGATACATTTATTCAAGTAAACAGAGTTGTACTCAAAGAAGGTTCACACCAGAAAATGTGACAAAAATATACGACCACAGGTAAACCAGAGTTTATAAGGAGATTGTGAACACATTATGATGTTTAACACTTTTATAGACATGTTTTTTTTTTACAAGGCAATATGAAAACACACACAGGCACACACACACACAAATAAAAAGGCCTGACAATAATATTGAGATGTATTTCCATAGTGTCTAAAAGCAATTATCCATACTTATCTATACTCAAGTCTACATATACATTCTAAAAATACTTATTCCATCACTTCTGTGCCTATTAACACTGTCTATCCACCATTTATCATTCATCTTTGAAGCATGCAGCCTGTTAGTTTGCACATTGAAATTTTTTTAAAGGCATAAGATTGATTTAATTGTTTTAATTGTTGAGAAAAAAACTTTTTTGATATATAATCCAGTTTTGTTTTTATAATTCAAGTGAAGAAATACATAGTTCAAATGACAATTATGTTTTAAATAAAAATAAAACCAGATCAGTTATTAGAATATGTGTGGACATTTCATAAAAGAGTAAAGCAGAGGGCATCGTTATTATGTAAAATAATACAGTGTTTTTCAGACCTGAATCACCCTACTTTTAAACACCTGATCATTGCAAAAATAGTTTTTTGGCACTTTTTCTTTGTGAGGCACCAGCAAGTAAACAATTTCGGTCAGACAAGTAAAAGCAGAGACTCCACAAATGTTTGACTTACACGCTGCCTGAGAAGACTCTGAATTTACCGATTTATATCATGTTCTCTTGAATTTAGATATGTTATTATATAATGTTTGTAACCTTCAAAGTGTATGCAACACTGTATGGCGTTGTATAGATTTGACATATGAATAAATGTGCAGTGGAAGATTTTTAAATGTTTTTATAATGTGAACTTTACTTCTTCTTTACACTTGTTGGTGGGCTAAAGGCATTGGTGATCCTGTGATATATTACAAGGTCGGCAGGAACCTAAGAGTCAAATATCAAGCAAATATCTACACACATACCTTTCTAACGCTGGTGGCTAACACATCACTATTGTAACAGAAACATTTAAATATTCCACATGCCAATCGTTTTCCTTATACAGCTGTCATCACTGAAAAAAGTGAATATTACATTACACTTTCTTATTCTTTTTTTTTAGACAGGGTAGGGTTGTTATGCTACATGACATTGATAGTAAGTGTGTTTTTAAGGGTACTAATCCTGACCCTGTTTCCAGGCTTAAATGCTTTTTCAGTCAATAAACTGTTTGTGGATACAATTAATAGAGAAATGGACACAAACCTAATCAAATTATTGGCTAGCATAACGTCATAATACCGTAAAGAATATAAAAATACTAGATGAGCAATGGCACTTCCTGCCTGTCTGTGTTAGAGAAATGTTGTTAGGTCTCTGTTTTCACGATAATTTTGCTCGAACATTTAACTGACAAATAATAAGTAACAAACAAATATTGTACATAAATCCAGTCATGCATGCATGCATACAGTACATGCATACAGCACATACTGCTCAACACTTGTGTGGTGAATGCCTCTTCAGTCGCTGGGCGTGTAGCCGGGAGGTTTAATGGATGAAGGGCATTCGCTCCTTGCTGTCGTTGTCTCCCTCTGGCTCCTCTTCCTCCTCTCCAGCCTCACTGGTCTCTGTGCTGTCACTGGCCATCTAGTGGTAAGATATTATTCAGCTGTCATTACTAAGCTACCATTCAGAGAAACAGAGGTGAAAACAAATGAAAGATGACATCAAACAGTACAGTCAATAAGTAAATACTTATAGTAACGGGCAACTGTTTACAGGGTCTATGCTCTTCATATGATCAGGTCGATACATATTAGAGTTTCTAGGTTTAATATTGAGACCACCATAGAAACAGATAGAGGAAATCCCACACACTGCCTCGTTCTGACACTGACCAGTCCTACAAAATATGCTGTAGGCTTTAGAAATGTCAGATGTGACTATTGAAAAACAACCAACATATTGGTATGTTTACATTGGCTGAAAATGCGTTTTGAATAAATCTGTATTTAAAATTAGCACTACATTGGCCAAATGAATAAGATCAGGTAGAAATGCAAGGAATCTTTCTTCCAATAACTTGTTGGAAGTCATCCAAACTAGTTTTATAATATGCATACTTTTACCAATTTACCAATCTGCCAATTTATTTCCATCTTCTTCCTCTCTGCTCTTCCTCCTGTCAGTCATGTACCCTTGAATATAAATGTGATATAATAATTACATGATCAAATTAGTTTTTTATTTTATATTTCTAACTGTCTCATAAGTCTTTGCTTGTATCTTGTAATGATACTAAAAATAGAAGCTAAAAGCTGTTACTTTACATAATACTTTAATAATGTTAAATGTTCAATTTATAGTATTTATACTATTGCATACACACATTGCATTTGATCAGCCACTTTTTGGGTGTGTGTCATTCTGTACTCGTCCTGTAGGGGATGTTAGAGCAACTGGTTTCAGCTGGCAGACTT
The DNA here is from genome assembly GCF_902827115.2 of Pseudochaenichthys georgianus. NCBI lineage: Eukaryota > Metazoa > Chordata > Actinopteri > Perciformes > Channichthyidae > Pseudochaenichthys > Pseudochaenichthys georgianus. The sequence continues at coordinate 36,511,366 of NC_047505.1, forward strand.
CTCTTTGGTGGACAATTTCCATTAATGTACACAATACACTAATTACTTTACTATCCACAGCCCATACTTTATTTACTTGATTCATTAATTTGAATAAATAATATATTTTGTTTAAATGCCATCATGTTGATTAATTTTCTATTTATGTAGGAATGTATTTCTAAGATAAGATCAATCCACATTTATGAATGGAGCCCCTTCTATTGATGTTTGTTTTCCGATAACTTTAGAAAAGAAAAAACACATTCAAATGTTACCAGAGGGGTGGGAGACTTCTCGACATCCAGAATGAGTTTTCCTACGTTGCCTCTGTCATGAATTCTCTGCATGGCCTCTTTTACCTGAGAATAAAACACAACATTTAACTTACATTGTGTTGAACAAACAAATATATTAAAATAACCTAAAATGTAACATTACACATTAGGGCAGACACTTTGTTTTCTTTCAGAAATAAATCATAAAAATATGGACATTACAGATTGACTCATCAAGTATTTCATACTAACAAAAGAGAGAGAAGCACTTAAAACCTAGGAAAGTGCAATTAGACTTCCTGGTCTGTAGCCTATAGAAACATCCGTCAACAATATGTTTTATGAGCTGACATTTTGCTTTGTTATCTGACCAGTTAACGTCAGCTTTACAACATTTGAGCTACTGTCCATAATTGTCAATCACCTGCAGTTTTATTACTACATGCTGAGTGGTGGAAGAATAGCAGAAGAGGGACAAGTGCTTTATGCTTTTCTCCATCTCATCAATACATCGCAGATTTAATGCTTCAAAATGTGGTAGAGTATTAAAGCATATCACAACAAATGTTTATCAAAATGGTTATTCTGGAATTATAAAGAACCAACAATGACTTAAACTTCAACTGGAACAGGTTTTGTCCTTAGGTTTTCCAATTTTTCACAACATTACAATCCATCTGTGGCCATTGCCCAAAAAACACTACTAACATTTATGAAAAGCTAGCAGACTTGACCTTTTTTTATCCACATCTGACAAAAACACCTCGCAGGTCAGAACTTGTTAAATTAAACATCATCGCAAGCTTGTCCGACTCAATTAGGTAGAAAAATAATTCACACACCAAACCATTACTCAGTATGTCATATCTTATTTTCTCATTACAATCCACACAAAGAAACAACTGAATGTGCCTTTTTCTCTGGAAGCCATTGTTTCACAAGCATTCATTTACTCATTTACTAAAAAAGAAAGCAGAAATCAAGCCAAGAGCAGAAATAGGTCACAAACATGTCCCACATTGGCTGTCAGTTAGCAAGAGAGGGTGAGAACCACTTCATTGTAGGTTTTAATATGGCATTCCTGCATGGTACAAAAAAGAGAGATACTGTATGAAGGCTCACTTTTATCTTTTTTATATTTTACGGTTTTGACCTTGGGAAACCCAGGTGAAAAAAACGGATTCAGTCTTTCTCAACTCAGTTTTTCTGTTTTGGTCTCGAACATTCTCTAACTTTTTGTTTGAGGATAAACAAGTTGCCGTGTAAACTAACACCCTCCGAATTCTAGGTCTAGGCAAATGAATACATGAGGCAGGAGGTGACCCTGATACTGCAGCCCACGCCATCCTCCCCTTAATGACATTCTTCATGGGCCATGGTTCCAGTGAATGGCTGACAAATCTGCCAAGGTTTAATGACAATCAGTACTGAGGGAGTTTCCCATGAGAAATAAAAAATTGTAATTTCATCAACATGTTCTTCCTCTGAAGTTCAAAAAGACTTATTATTAACCTATTTTAATTGATAACCTGCACCTCATTACTTTCATCTGAACACATGGAGAATTTCAGGTGTGGAACAAATTCCAAACGTTTTATTTGTAAAGGATTTTTTATGTATAAATGATATCCTGTCTAAACATCAGTCAGGATTCAGAAAGAAACACAGCACCATCACTGCCACAATGAAAGTGGTAAATGACATTACTACTATTTTAGATAATAAGCAGAGTTGTGCAGCTCTGTTTATTGACCTTTCCAAAGCATTTGACACTGTTGATCATCGCATTTTAAAGCAGAGGCTACTCAGTATTGGCCTATCCAGCCTTGCAGTGGGGTGGTTTGTGAACTACCTCTCTGAAAGGTCCCAATGTGTTCATTTTGATGGACTGTCTTCTGAATGGTTAAACATTTCTAATGGTGTACCACAAGGTTCTGTTTTAGGACCACTTTTATTCTCCATATATATTAATAGTGTAGGTGATAATGTGGATGAAGCTACTTTACATTTTTATGCGGATGATACCGTGATGTATTGTGCAGGTCCCTCCATTAAGGAGGCTGGTGTTAAATTACAGGCTATTTTTAACACTATTCAGACTCAGCTCTCTGAATTAAAGCTTCTTTTAAATGTGGATAAAACCAAGGTAATGCTCTTTTCAAAAGCTAAAAAGACACCAGAGCCTGTTTTAGATATTGTAACTACGCAAGGAACAAAACTTGAAGTTGTTGCCTGTTACAAATACCTTGGTATCTGGCTTGATGATTGTCTCACTTTTAAACTTCATGTCAATAACCTGCTTAAAAAACTGAGGGTTAGGCTAGGTTTCTTTTTCAGAAACAAGTCCTGTTTCTCGCTTGAGGCCAGGAAAAGGCTAGTTACTGTGACCTTTTTACCTGTGCTGAACTATGGGGATTTGTTGTACATGAATGCACCTGCCAATTACCTGAGCAAATTGGATGCTGTGTATCACAGTGCTCTGAGATTTGTCACAAATTGTAAAGCGCTTACACATCACTGTACACTGTATACCAAGGCAGGTTTACCATCACTCTCTGTACGGAGGCTCAGTCATTGGTACACGTTTATCTATAAAGCTTTGTTGGGTAAACTCCCGTATTATATCTGCTCTCTGATAACACAGAGAGTTGCAAGCAGCTATTGTCTGAGGTCACATTATGTAGTCTTGTTAGATGTGCCAAGAGCAAGGACTGTCTTCGGTAAGACAGCTTTTATGTGCGCAGCTCCACTTGCTTGGAACAATCTTCAGCAAGAATTGAAACTGAGCAATCTCATTCCTCTGCATGTTTTTAAAGCTAGGCAAAATGAAATGCTTGCTGATACAATGGGCACTTGTAAATGTCTATAATTATGTATCCTGTAAATATAATGTATATTGTCCTTTATTGTTTTATGTTTCATGTGGAATCTATATGCTGCAGGTCTCCCTTGAAAAAGAGATCTATGATCTCAATGGGACCAATCTGGATAAATAAAGGTTTGAAATGAAATGAAATTTGTAAATATCGGGGATGTGTAATATGGGAACCATAAGGCAAATGATTTTAATATGAAACTTAATGCTGGGGGGAATGGAGACAAGTAGCTGAAGACAAGTGTTGCATCCTGCCAAGGCATTTCTTGAGTTTTCCTGCTATGACAGTCAAAAGGTCTGCCTGTAATATTTCTATATACACTGTTGACATATTTCTCTTGTTATGCCTATTTAATTTTGTGATTTGTTTGGAATAGATTTATCAATAACATTTTTAGAAGATATAGACTTTATCTATCAAGAACAAATCACATTCATGATTTCATGAGAAGAGGTAAAACATATATTATTCCAACTTTATGGGCAACAGTTAATGTACAGTGACTTCTGACAATGTTTTAGTGTTGTGTGCAACAGTACCTGCCAAATGTTAAGGCCCTGCCCCCACAGAAGTGTGTTCTCTTATTCCAGCTGATTGAATGTTTGTTTAGCTTATAAAAGATATGTTGAGGAGGGATAACAGAATTACATTATTTCCATTTTGTAAAAGTGCTGCCCCGCCCCCCTCATGTCAAGCTAATAAATCCAGCACTATATTTTTTACAGCCACACTAGGGCTAACACTTTTTATTTAAAACGTTCATTTTCATTTCATCGTCTAACCACACAGCTCCACCTTTTGTGTCCTGAGCGAAGCTAAACACCTAAACACTGCATTACCAGTTGTTCAACACTATTGAAATTGGGATGTGTATAAGTGCAATGTACAATGGTAAAATCACAGGGAGATTTTAGATTTTAAGAATTTGTAGAAATTAAAAGTGAATTGATTGACGTATGTCCTGGTGTGCTTTGTGTGGGTGTGAAATAATTGTTGAACAGCAGGAATATACAACTTACCCACCATCTGTGGAACAATGTCCCACAGAAAAACAGCAGTGACAAACAACAGATTATAAACTGTCAAATACTTGTATAAAATGTTCTCTTTAATTTTAAAGCTGGTATTTTTTCTCATGTAACCACTCTGATCGAATCATTTTTAATTTGTTCATTATTAACATTGTTTCCTGTCTCACGCCCTCCAATCACTACAGTGTCTTACCTCCTCCAGCGCCCATAGGGAGTCCACTACCGGCTTGATCTTCTTTTGGTCAAAGAGACACAAGAGTTTGTCCATCACTGATTTCACGAGATTACATTTCCCATGTTTGAAGAGGAGGTTGAGGAGCGAGAATCCTGCTATGACTTTATTCTCTTCATATAGTTTAATAGGGTTCACCTTCTCCACCTGCCACCACTGGAGAAAAAAGCAACAGCACAAAGAGACATGGTTATTCCGAGGGACTCATTTGTGTGTGTTTGATTCGCCATGAAAAGATTAAATGTGCATTGTGTAGTACTGTTTCCTTCAAATGTTGATGACAGAATGCATCTCTGACTCACAGATTTTGCAAAGCTGAAGAAACTCTTTGTTTCCCCAGTTACCATGTTTGATGCGCCTGAAAAAACAGAAATAAAAGGATTGTTGAATGCTGTGCAAAAGTCTAGGCAGAAGTGACTGGTCAGTAACAGGCAGCCACGAAGCATAAAGGGGGAGGTAGGGGAGGAACAGTTGGCACCTTTAGACCATTAGACCTGTGCAAGCATGCCTTCGCTCATATTCAGTACCACTTAAACTAAAGAATTAATCTCCCTCTAATACTTTTACTTGATTCATGAAGCTTAACACAAACTAAAGTAATTAACAGAGACCTGGTAAGTATGGAAGCTGTGAAAGGCACTACATTTCATTTGCAGGATACAGATGAGAATATTATTTTCACGTGAGCTTCATTATCTCTCTCCTAATCCAGTTGCCAACACATTTCATTTATGCAATACTTGAATTGTTCAACATTATGAAAATGATCCTAATTGTTTCTTTCTAAGAATCAGATAAGAAGAGTAATATCACCCTCTTGTCTGTTTTAAAAAAATAAAAGCTACAGCCAGGAGATGGTTAGATTAGCCTAGTGTAAAGACTGGAAACAGAGGAGAACTACTGGCCTGGCTCTGTATACCTTTAACAAACAACCTTTTACACCAGGGTTGTGTGCCTGGCTACTATCTGGCCTCGATCAGAGACTTCCTAATGTCTTGTTGTCACCAGGGTAGCTGTGTCAAATTTCTTTTTTAATAAACAGATGTGAGAGTATCAATCTTCCTGATATATTGCTTGACAAGAAATTGTATGTGTTTCCAAAAATGTCAAACTATTTTAGCAATTGTACTACATTTTAGACTGCACACAAACACATTGCAAATTTAGATATTAACACTTTGAAAGTACTGAATGGAAATCATAGTATTGTTATAAGTATGGCCCCCACCATATAGTATGTAGGTTCCCAAAGGCCTCAGCAGAGTCAGGCCTTTCGCTGTGTTCTCCCCACAGAGGCAGTCCAACACGATGTCCACCCCCTCTGGAGAAATCCTAAAAGATTAACAACAAAGTAAAGAGGAAGTCAACTGGGAAAAACATGATCTAAATTAAATAAAACGTTGTTTTTACATTTAGTTGTATACATCACATGTAAAAAAGTATGCAAAAAACAGTTTTCCAGATCCAGAGAAATCAATATTGATGCTTACAGTTTAATTAATTAATAAACCAAACAAAAACATTTCCTGGTTAAAGATTTTCATATGAAAACATGTCAAGCTTTTCTTAACATCATATAATAAAAAACGGAATTATCGTCAGGCTTTGGATTGATGACTATACAAAACAAGACATCACCATAGGAAATATTGATTGGTATATTATACATGATTCTCTGTCATTCTATGTTTAAAAACCCCCCGAATATTCATCAGTAATGAAAATGAATTGCAGTCTTAAAATGTTTGCAGGTTAATTTACGGTTGATCAACCAACCATTTTGTCGTTTAGTTGAGATAAGTTAAAATCAGAGGTCATCTTTATACAGTTACACTGATGGGAATGTTTGCGCTAATTGTTCATTTATTCAGCCTGTGAGTCATACCCAGGAGCAGCTTTAGGGTTAATTCAATAATGGAGTCGTAACTCATGAGTATTGATTCTCTGGAGTTTTACTCTGAGAATGGTGGCAATTGTTGACTCTGCCTCCACTGTATTTATTTATAAGGAACTTAATGCTATGCAATGCCCACATCACTCCTCATCAGTAACTTGCAATCATCATGTTACAAAAAGGTTTACTGATTGCACACAAAAGCAATCAGACAAACAAGCTTGCCATAATGAAACTCATTAAAGGCACAGATAATAAAGAATCAAATACATGTTAACTCCTTTCTGCCTTGTGGCCTTGGACACCTGCTTGGCTAAACTGCTTGGAGGTCTTGTGATCGCCATGGTTTTTGCCTTTTGTAAAAAGACTAATTTAATCATACTTTGCTCTTGATCCTGAAAAGAATGTGTGGGCCAGGGAGATGAAAGGCATATTAATCCACTACCACTGTTAATGCAGAACACATGAAATAATTAGTGCTCTTGAAAATGTATTTTAATCCCTAAGCAAAATTATGTATGGTGCATGTATCCTGATTATAGAAAAGAGAATAGCCACACATTTCCTACAAATTACCAGGATGCAGCATGGGTTTGGAGTTTTCTGAATAACCAAAGCTTCAAAAGAAGATTGAAAAAAATAGCAGTAAACCAGCATATTACTAAAATCAAATGTCAGGCAGTTTGCTACAAGGTGATTTATTTCTAGTGCTGGCTGACAGCGTGCTGTGTTGTGAATGGAATGTGTAGGGCATCAACGCTTGTTCCTAATTGGCTCTGTTGTTCCACATTGCCAGCGCAGACCTACGCCCAACACAATGCTGTTGCTCTGTCAGATGAGCCATGAGTTGCCATGGGGACCACGGCCACATAAGACCAAATAAGGCAACAGGTAACATCTGCCTCCTCACGCAGCCCTCTGCTCAGTGAGGTCCACGTAACCATGCTACAGCTAACATGGCTGAACAAATTCATTTCTAACATAAACAAGTTGCAAAGCATACATGCTGAGGAACTAAAACAGACCTCTTCAGCCTCAAATCATAATCATACTTTGGACCATGCAACTTTGAATGCTTACTTTTGTACTTCTTGCATATAATCAACATTTCTGTCAAAGAGGTGAGTCACCGAGTCTCTGATGGCTGCGTGTTTGGAACATGAGGCGATCCCAAACACAGTGACATTAGGCACTGTGGAGCACAGCTGAGCCACAGCTTGACCCTGAAAATAACAAACAGTGGAAACAGTTTATCAATGCCTGAGAACACCAGCGTTTAACTCTCAATGCCAGGGTCACAAAAAGGAAACAGTAGGTGCACCATTAGCAATCATCATAGAAAATCAGATAAAGTGGTGTCGAATACAAACAATAAATGACTACTGCTTTAAAAGTTAGATATAACAAGATGTTGTTTAAATGATCAAACATATTTCAGTCATTACTGTCATCACAGCAGCAGTTATCAAGAACAACAGTAGGCTACACAAACTACTTTTATAAAGCTGTCAGTTAGAATGAGAGTCGGCTAACCTCTTTGTATGGCTGCTGGGCAATAGTAATAAAAGAAAATGCACTTACTACACCACCTCCTGCTGAGTGGACCAACACTGACATCCCCTCTCGAAGATTAGCAACCTCAAAGAGCATCATATAGGCCGCCACAAAGTTCAGGGAGAATGCAGCAGCCTCAGCAAAACTCATTTCCTCTGGCATCTTGTAGACAAAATCCGCTGGCGTGCAGACTACTTCTGCCCAGGCATTGTAATTGACAAATGCCATAACTCTGTCGCCTATCTGAAAGAAACATGTTAGAGTAGCTGGATAACAAGCTGACACTAATGTGAAACAAGCATGAGGCCATATAGGCAGGCCATTGTTAGTAGATTGTGGATTTGTTTAATTAGTATCACATTATCATCTCATTACAACACGAGTTCATAGTTTTGTTGAGGCAGATTTGGTTGCTCAGAATAGTTATTTCACACATCAGAGCGTTACATAGTTAGAATCCTTAATGTCACTAACCTCAAATCCGGCTGTGTTTTCCCCTACTGACTCTACTATCCCAGAGCATTCAAACCCAGGGACAATAGGGAGTTTTGGAGGATTATCAATAGACCCCTGACGTACCATCAGATCCAGGAAATTCAGGCCACTGCAACAAATAATAAAAAATACCTTACAGTTTGATGAGATTAAATCCCTCTAATGCTAAAGGAAAACCATGCCCACTGACAGGTAATACATACCGTAAATACTACAAATACTTAGTCTGATATATGAGATTTTAAGGGATGCACAGTACTTTAAGTCATGATTAATATCAACAATAAATCTGGCTATTTCCCTATGATAACAGCAGTCTCTATTAAACAACAATTTCCTAACTTTGTATTGTCCAACACTTAGCATTAGTACAGCTGTAATATTCTGCAGTAATGAGCTAATTCATACTTTGTGAAGGCAGCTATTATGCTATCAAACCCTAAACAATGATTTAAAATCTGACTGACAAGCTTGCTTGATGTTTGCTTGCTATGGTGCTCCAGGCAGCCACCCACTAGAAAAGACCTGTGGCTTCATGACTGCGAAATGTTCCAATAACATTCAGTCTTCACGCTTATCAGGAATTCTGTGAAGCGTGGTTATTAAAATCCCTAATACACTACAATATACAATACATCAGTGGTTCAGATTTACCATGCTTTGACGCGTATCTTCACTTCACCATCCTGAGGCTCGGGCATTGCCTTCTTGGTTACCCTGAGTTTGTTAAGACCTCCGAAACCTGCCAGCACCACAGCTCGCATTTCTTTAGCATCGCCGGATGATTCCACATGTTCTGGTTCTTTCCCCGGATTTGTGTCTATCATGAACTGGGTCTCCTCCGTCATATCTGCTCCTTCTTTAGCCATGTTGGAGACCCGCTGCTCTGCCTCTCCGCCTCGGGCTTCAGAGCGATGTGGTGCAGACAGCCGCTGTGAGGAGGGTTATCCACGGCGGTGCCTCAAATATCACTGTCTACACTTTAATTCAATTATGCGGACATTTGGATTTGGAATAGTAATGTTTTCCTTTCGCTCAAGTCAGAAAGATAATGATTAAATCAATTTAAATTTGCCATTTGAAGAATCTGGAATACACAACATCCTTGTGTAGTGTTTGCTTGCAGTAGACTTAAGAATGAGTAGCACCATCTGCTGGTAATGGGTATACAAAACTTCATCTGGTAAGAAATTACTTACTAAATGCAACTCATTAATACATGATATAATCAAAATCCTGTGCACATTTAGGATAAACATTTTATTCTTATCATGGTTTTTCAAAGACTCTCTCAATACTGTAAGGTAGATAGTTATTAATGTATTACAACAAAATTTGATAAAATATAAAATATGAGATACTGCATCGTGAGCAGCTGTGCAATTACACTTTGTTTGAGGTCACCAACATTACATGTTTTACTTCTTTGTTTACTGCTTAAAGAGATGTGTCTGATTATCGTATGCAGCGTCGATAACTTTTGCAAATATAATAAAAGGAATAAGTGTTTGGAGGAAAGCTGCTGCTTGTGGATACAATGTCTATGGACAATTCAATGATCAGTTTTTTTCAATTTAACATCGGAAAATACGGCTAAAAAAAGGGTCTGTAGTAACTCTTTAATGCGTGGAACGGTTATATTTATACTTGTTTCCATACTTATCATCACACCATCAATATTATCAACCCTGAGAAGACAAAGAAACCTACATTACTTCACATCTTACAAGTATTTGATCAAGTTGTTTTGTGCGTTCTGTAGCATTCATCAGTTTTATATATTATCTTGAGAGTAGAAGATAGCAATCTTAAAAAATGATGATTTAGTGTAATCTGATATATTACAAATGTCACATTCTTAATGTGTGACAGCCCCTCTGCTTCCCTGCACACATTAAATATTATTATAGATTTCACTTAATACACAATATCCTCTAAAATAGCACACTTGGTATACAGTTGATAAACAAAGGAAGAGGTCAACAGTGGAAAGGACTTTCTCTAATGTTTTGGAACATCAGTGAATATTCGCAGTCCATGCATTCCTTGAATCTCTTCCTTAAGGGCCTGTGGAGAACAAAACACAACAGCTGATGAGTAACATGCAACAAGCACAAGTATAAACTTCAATCAACTTCAATGTCCACCAAGGTCAAAGGATAATCTTGAGAGCTTCAAGGGCATTGTTGACAGACAGATATGCACAAGAGTCAAAGATACAACAAATATCGGACTACATAATATGTCACAAGGGCTGATGTTATTTTTTATGATTTACCTCATTGACTAATATGTGTTGTTGGATGGTCCTTTTTCCTTTGAACTCACTCGACTCTATATGGATCTCATACATGGCCCCACAACCACCTAAAAATAGCACAAGATCACACAAACAACATGTCTAATTTTTTTTGGACTTGAACATCTGGAATAGGGTTCAGGCAGAAACGTGCAGCCAGTCACGTGACAGGTGTGTGTTTACCTGATATATCCACAACTTTAAGCGATGCGGCCGATGGAAACTTCTCCTTCAGTATGTTAACGATCCGGGCCTCTCCGTCTGTCTGTGTGGAAACACATCTCTGCTGCACATGGCCGGACACAACAAAAACCTGTGGAGGCAGGAGAACAAACGAGGGTGAGCGACGAGCTAGGTCAACTTTAGCTTTCTGCTGTTAGCATAACAGGTCTAAACTGCAGAGAAGTGTATTTACTTGGTTAGTGTGAAACACCCGCAGAGCAGAGAGCATAGTTCCGCTCAAGTTCCGTTTAAGGGCCAACATTTTAAAGATATAGCGTCAGTATAATCCCGGGACGTTTATTAAATCTACTGTGTTTATTCAAAAAGTCATGTCCTCATCGGAGAGAGCATCGTCTCACTATTATGACGTCAGACATCCGGGTGAGTCGGTTTGAGATTAAAACCTAAAACCTTCAAAAAAAATGCTCAGAGATGTTTGATTATACACGATAATATAATTTGGACTCACTAACATTTCATTACAATTAAAACCCTCTAAGATATGTATATTATATTGTTTATTCTTTTTTTTAAATAATTTTGGAAAATGTTAATCCTTTCTAATCACATAATAGTTTTCTGTTTCGTATACGGTGTATCATTATGAGCCATTAAAAGGCTTAACATTGAAATGTTATTCTTGACATGTCATATACAAATATTCAGGTTAACTCTAATATTCATAAATAATCCAATTACAATTGTGTAGGCATCTAATGATCTCTGAAATAAGCACATTGGAAACAAAGGTGCTAGTAGGCTATTAAAACGTAATCTTATAATAATTTAAATGTATATCTTTCTCTGCAAAGAATTTCAGTTATATATGAGATAAACACAGTTGGAATTTTGTTCCGGTAAGCGAATAACGGTACAACAACAGGCCCCTGAAGCTGAAACTGTTGTCAAATCAGCAATAATATTTTTTAATTTACACCTTTGCTTTTCCTGCCATTTCTTTTCAAAATGTCTTCTGGGAAAACATCTGTCCTAGAACATTGCAGCTGACATACCTAAATCTAATGCAGTTGTTGTTATGTCATTAATAACAGCTGTTTCTGTCTGCCATGCAAATGCTCTACTAATCTTCCATAGAGGAGAACGTTTATATTTTAACACATTAGTGTATATTTGTTTAAGTTAATAATTTAACACCATGTAAAAGTTAAGGCTAATACCTTACCATTTTACACATCACTACTAACACATCAGGCTATTGAAACCCATGGCTTCAGGTTGACATTTTCATGTTAGGATCAGGTCTGAAAGAGAAGCTTATCTCCCTCAGCAGGTTGTGGAGCCCTGCATTAATGGAGGCAGAGAAGTAATCAGTGACTGTTGACAGGGAGCTTTGGCCCCCTTTCAATACAGGTCTGAGCCTTGTTTACACACAAGAATAATGGGAGCATCACAAAGCTGGACAGCCAGTAAGGAAGCAATTGTAATGTCACAAATCAACCCAAAGTGCCAACTGGTGACGTCAGTACCCTTTAAAAACATGATGTTGCCAACGAGTCTGAGCAGTGCAAGGGTGCAGAGATGGAAAGCACCAGTTTCCCCACTCTGACTTTAATGCTACTCTTCATCACTTGCTATGCTCAGGAGGATACAGAAGCTCTATCCTGCCCAGAATCCCAGGAGGGCTTTGACGGCTCATGCTATGAGTTTGTGGGTCTGCAGCGATCCTTCCTCAGCTCCCAGGGGTGGTGTGAGCGAGGCGGAGGACACCTAGCCTTCATCCTAAATGATGAAACCCAGCAGTTCCTCCAGAAGCACCTGGACCCGGAGAAGGAATGGTGGCTCGGGCTGGCACCTGCCGCTCCAAACCTCACGATCGACTCTGCTGCCACCAATGGTGAGAGAGCATTAGGGAGTGAGGGGGGACACACGTTGGTACTGCATTAATGACATTATATACATTTTTTTATATACTTTTTTTTTTTTTTAAATCTTCAGTTTCTCTAACTACTATTTTTAAATACTTGTTACTGAACAACACATTTGCATCTCTGTGATCAATGATTGTATCGAATAATGTCAGTAATGAAGATTACCACCTCTGCTGCTATCTCATTGGTCAGCTGGCATGTCCATTGTATAGATCTGTAATGTGTTACTGACATTTGTTAGAAGACACATTCTGATATCTCCCTCCTGCAGCTGGTGTACATATGGTGTACATAAATATGTTCGTCATTCATTAAACGTTTCAAAAGGCTGGCTGTCAAGTGGTCTGATTTACAAATGTGTCTTTATATCCTTTCCCCCTCATTCATCCTGTCAACGGCTCAATCTATTGCTTGGTTGTTTTACGATCCCTAAATTGCATCGTAACAATTACCTTAACAATAGGTACAGATAAGGGAAACAACCATGTGTTAAACATCTGTGGGGATAACATATTTTATAGCATTTGAGCCTAAATAGCTAAATTAAAAACAGTTTCTTTATCAAATGAAATGGTATTTTTTTTCTTTCCCAGGTTCCCTTGCCTGGCTGGATGGCTCAGATGTCAGCTACAGTAACTGGGTAAACATGCCAGATGCAGATGCAGCCTGTGGACATATCCTAAAACAGTCAGGTTTTCAGTGGGAAGCGGCAGGAAACTGCAGCCAGGAACTCAACTTCATTTGCCAGTTTGGTATACAATCATAAGTAAATCAACAAATAGTATTATACTCATGTTTTGTTTACTCCCTTAAAATGTCTTCTTTCTTTCGTTAGATTCTGGGAGATCTATTGCCTGTGATGGGCAGAATGCAACAGTACAATGTGGTTCGGGTCAACTTGTAGAGATAGATGACAGCTTCTATGGTCGAAAAACAATTCACTACTGCCGATTAAACCCTGCTGCCTCACCCACATCCTCCCAGGAAGAGTGCAGCTGGATAGATGTGACGGATTCGGTAAAAGGTATTATAAATGACATAAAAGTATTTATTTTCCTTAACATGAATTATAAATGTGGGAACTGGCCTTTTTTTCTGCTCTGCAAACACATCAGCTGTGATGGAAGGCAGCTATGGGAACATTTTGGGCTTTGTTAAAGCGGCTATAAGAAAATCTCCATAAATTATGTTTTTGTTTCATGTTCTGTGTCAAACACAAAAGCGATCATTGCCGTGTGAGTGCAGACAAAAGGATTACACTCAAGAGAAAATATATTAGGCAAACCCCCCCCTAGGCGCTGAAAACATGGACTTTAAAGTATATTTATATTCAGATTTATATCAGTCTAGGATTACTTATGCTGGAGGACTTCATGCAATTACGATGCAAAAAATGGGTGTCTTTCACTGTTGTAAATCCATCACTACACATGTATGTTTATTTACATTTCATAGGATGAACATTACAAGTGTCATGCTTACCTACCAAAACAATATTTTCAAGCCCACTAAATGAGTATGATTGAAAGATAATCTGCAAAACATTTTCATTGCATTCATTTATGTGTCATTCCAGCTAATTGCCAAGGACTGCAGGCGTGCCAGGCTCCAGTGGATCTGAGCTCTCTTGGTGAACCATGTCCTGCGCTGGGAAGTTACCTGTCTGTAGAGTACACCTGCAAACATGGTCAGATCTTACGTCTACTATACAAAGACTACACTTTATATCTCTTAACTATGACTTATGATCATTATTAGAAGGAACAAATTCAATAACATAAGCCTAGCTTTAGCCATATAACCTACCAATACATTTCAAATAATTGCCTCGCTGGTGTTTTTAGCAGAGTCAATGTAAGTGTCCTGCGCTGTTTTACTGAAACAACAGGTGTTGACCCCAAACTAGTGGTTAAAATGTCATGCTTGTGATATGTGGACACACTTTTCTGAAGCAATGTTTCATGGTACAATTTAACAATGTGATTTTCTCTCAGGGCTTCACTTGTTGTTGAGCAAGCTGGCGGCCGTCTTTGATAATGTCCCCATCACTGTGAAGTGGCTCCTTCATCCTTTTCAGGGAAACCTCACATGCACACTGAATGCTGGAGATGGCCACAATATTGATCCATACAGCCCAGAAGAGTGAGCAAGACTTGCATTAAACCAGATAAATATAAATAAAAAGATATTCAATATTTTTATTCATTAACTTTATAGGTGCATTTAACTGTATTTGTGCTTATACTTTACCTGTCTTGTAGGATGGAGAGCACTGTGATGCATACATTCAACCGACCTGGTGTTTTCATGGTCGTTGTGGAGTGCACTACCAAAGATTACCGTGTTACAGCTCAAAAAGCGATAACCATTCAGGAGCCTGTTAAAGATGTTGGTGTCATTAAGTGCTTTAGCAGAAATATGTCAACAGATGGCACTAAATGCAACGCTCTCAATGGCAGGCCTGTGAAGATCCAGGTGATAGTGACAGCGGGTGAGTCTGTCTAACACTGTGTAGGGGATAAATGCTCTGATAAATCACCAGAATGCAGAATAAATTGATCCCCTTTTCCCCCTGTAAATAGGTACAAATGTTTCCTACTCAATCCAACATGAAGGCCATCTGGTTGCAAACTCGTCAGCGGAGAGAGGGATGGAACCCCACAACATGACGCTGAGTGCAGGTTTGGTGGAGAAGCTTGGACCGGGCTGCCACAACCTGACTCTGACTGCCTCTAACAGGGTCACAGCCCACGCACTGACCACTGATCTGGGGCTGTGTCTGCTGGAGCCCATTGAAGGCCTGCAGGCCTCTGTGATAGCAGAGGACGACGAGTGTCCTGACTCTACTGATCTCATCATTGGTGTTTCGGTGGAGCGAGGAGCCCCTGTGGAGCTGCTCTTCACTCTGACTGGAGCCAGGGACACGCTCTCTGAGACAAGAGACATGCTCAATGGCAGCTTACAAGCTTATACGTTCATCAGCCCACTCGAAGGTAGATGCTACTTACAGTACAGCTTGTATAAATCAGCTGTATGATAATTAACCTATGACTATATATTTGTTCATACATATCTTACAGCTGATTTATTCTTTCATTCCAACTTTCAATGACTCCGTCAATTAACTTGTTCCTAATGACTTGATATCAATGTTTTCTGTTTCTGTTTTATTAGTGCGTTTTCATGGGATAGAGGAAGTTACAAGTATCCAATTGAAACTGCTTGGATCACATTAACTTCATAATTGCTAATGCTTTGAAAAAAAAGAATTAACATTATGCTATGGTTGTTGTTTCTTATAATTGTTGTCCCCAGTTAGTAGTCCTTGTTTGATCAACATGTTGGTAGGATGAGAGTTAACTCATCCTAACTTTTAACTCTAAACTATTTTGCTGAAGGGCTGTTGAAGGTGAAGGTACGCGCCATGAATGCCTTCTCTGATTCTGATGTGGAAGTGGACTTGGAGAACATTGTCCGGGCATGCCTGAATTATTCTGACTCCACCCCAGATAAACAAGAAAACGGGGTATAGGACATTGTTATTAAACAATATTAATATATGCATATGTTTAAAGTGTTTCTGTGACAGCACAATGACTCTGACTCTGTTTTAATTTACAGACAGGTAGTGTGAGTACAAATGATTTGAAAATAACTGCTGCTCCGGACACTGTGGTTGACTACTCTCAGAGTGTCACACTGAGTGCGACTGGAACTGAATCATTGTCCAGCAAAGGACTGACATTTGAATGGAAATGTAGTAAGTATGACCATTGTTCAACCACTTCACCAAGTCAAATTCCTCGTGTTAACCTATCTGGCAATAAACCGTTTCTGATTCTGATTCTGACTTGGCTAATATTAAATGATAGTTGAACCATAATTAAAGTGTGTGGCTGTGTGGTCCCCGATGGCTATTTTATCCAGCTAAATTTGGCTCATGTGATCATGTAAGTGCCAATACAAATTGTCGTCATCAGTATTCAACTTTTACTTTCATTTCAGCCTTTCTGGTGTCAGACTTTCAGTTTCATTTCAGTATAAATCATTCTTACATTCTTTAATTAACTAAATAATCAGAAACCTGCCATTTCTTCTGGATTCAAAGATTTTTCTGGTTTTTGTTCTCGCACTTAACTAGCAATTGTGGTTTAGCCTAACCAAGACACCTTTTTATCCAGGTTTTTTTAAGCCAGGATCTGATGCTTACATGTTTACAACTAACACAGAACCTCCAAATAGCTAGGACACCATCATTTAAACGCACACGCTGTATCACACAGGTATTGCATGGTTAATGGTATGGTAGTTTCAGAGATTGCAGTTATTGGTGAAGTCCTACTTGGTTACTTTCTCCTTCCCTTAATGGAAATAATATGCTGCAATGATACTGTGTGATTTATGATATTTGTCATCTTTTCATTGTTGAAGTGCAATTTTAAAACTATACTTCTGCTTCTTTCAATACAGAAGGAAACTGCAAATGCAAAAACAAAACCAAGGATGAAACTCATGTTATTGAAAAAAATTGCCTTCCGAATCCCTTTGATTTCTTCAATTACACTTTAACTGTGAGGAGGACCACCTGGTTTAGGGAATGGGTTGATTTTGCATCAGCTTCAAAGTGCATTACTGTGGCTCCAAAAGAATTCAAAGATGTCACCATAAGGTAAAAAGGGAAAAGAATAACAGGAAAAAGCTCACGTTTCCAGGTTTTCGGCAGGTTTTATAAATACTAAAAACTGCATTCATATATTTACTTTCATTCTTGCAGTTGTGATGATTGCGCTTCATTAAATGTCAATGACAATGTAAGCCTCAGACTGAGGTGTGAGACAACCTGCCCAGATGTAGTTTGGTATATTGAGGACCCAAAACCTGCGACAGTAAGTCTGGAACAGCAATACAATTGATTTTTTTAACTGTGGCATAAGAAATGAATGTGTAAATTGACCATAAATGTCCACCTTTTCTCAGGATGACCTCGAAACATGTTACTCTGAAGCGGGAAGAAAGCCACCTATTGAGAGGCAGGAGGGAATCACTGAATATGTTGTGCACAGCCAACATCTGAAGGTTTCAAGGGAGACTTCACACAACATCAGTGTAATTGCTTATGGTGCGTTCACATCCCATAGTCAGTCATAAGGTTCTTTTCAGCAAATCAAATTGTAGGTTTTAAAGGTTTTTGGGCCTTTTGAAACCCAGTACTTTGTTTAAAACTACAAATTACCTATTGGGAAGCTAATATAAAGTGTTGCTTTAAGAAAGAAGGTACATTGGTTTATAAAATCTGTATTTATACATTTTTCTGCAGGTCAGAATGAGCCAGGTTTTGCCAAGTACACTCTTCCAGTACCCGGTCCTGAGCCAACTGAACCAGCTGCCACTGATGCTCCTGCAGAGCTCAGCCCCCCATCATGTAGCATCTCTCCAGAGTCAGGAACTGTTCTTGATGCTTTTGACATCACCTGCCAAGCAAGCTCTTTCTGCTCCACAGGCTGTTTGTATTGCTTCAAAACAGACACAGGTGAGAAGGTGCACTGTAGCCTCTTGATTGAATTCATGTTCAAACAACAAAAACAACTCTGTTATGAAGGAACATTTAAAAGAGCAACTTGGGTTGTGCGTTTACAGATTTATAGATTCTCGAGAGATAGATTCTGTACAATGAGTACAATGGGAGTATTCTTTTAACAATGTAATAAATATATTTTGGTATCAAACCATATAAACACAAAATATTATTGAAAGCAGAGTACCAGAGTAAAACTCCCACATATACAAACAAATGTCGAAGAAAGCTTGATGTGAAAAGCTAACCTTTGAAAGAACAGTTCTGCTCTGAAAATAATGACATGTGGAGAATTGTAATGCTTTTGTCATTGAGCAAACATATACATAATGGAGAATTAATTGCAACAGTTTTACTTAATGGCATCTTTTGTCTTCAAGGAAAACATCTGCGCTGCAGTAACGCAAATGAGGTTAAATCTGTCTTCCTGCCTCTCGGAGATACCAACAACAATTACAGTCTGTCTGTTGTGGTGACTGTGAAAAATGAGTACAAGAAAGCCACCACAACTGTCTCCACTCAGGTTTGTCATCTATCATTAATGATTAATGTAAGAGAGAGAAGATGTGATTTCACAGATAGTTTACAGAAACATACAGATACAGTCCCATAACTCAGATGAGATGGCAGTATTGTGAAGTGTGATGTATGTCATTGGAGGATAAGAGAAATGTGCTGTCCATGTCAAAATAAAACTAATAATAATGGTGATATTAATAGAGGTAAAGATGTCATTGAGTTTGTCTCAGTGAGCTTCACAGTTGCGGGCCGATAAAGTCAGTCACTGTTTATATTCCTCAAGGTACGTAAAAGCAGCTCCAGTAAGTCTGTGGAGGCACTCCAGTCTGCAGTGGAGGATTCGCTGAGTCACTTAGAGCAGCAGGGTCTTCTCTCTGGAGAGGCACTCGGACAAATGTTCACTTCAGTTTCTGATATGCTGAACACAGAGGACGACAAAGATCAGAAGGATGCAAGGACGGAGGTAACAGAATGCAGTTGATGATGAAAATGGATGTTGTTGTTGCACTGAGAGTTAATCAGCATCTCCTTCTTTCAGCTAAGGAAGCACATGCTGACAAAAATGACCAAAGTACTGCTGGACTCACCCAGCAACACGACTCAGGAAGTGCAAGTGACGGCCAGGGCTGTGGCCGGACTCACCCAGCGGCCGGACGAGCTCACACCTGCTGCTCAAGTACAGTACAGTAGATAACATTGCTGGTAATCAATATGGAAATGCAGTATAGACAGTCATTTTTTTAAAGGCTTTGTAAATTAAGGCTTAAATCTGAGTTACTGGCACACAACAACAAATGAAGAAGAACAAAGAAATGTATAACTTTTGGTTTAGGATGCTGGACTTTTCTGGACTATTTCTTAACTGCCTATTTCAACCTAAGTGAACTTAGAAGTAATATGATGTTTGGATAATAATTTCATTCATAAATGTGTGGATCGTAGTATGATACATGTCCATCATCTCTTTTAAAAGTTGTATACATATCTACTGTATCTGATCTGTTGCTGTACTTCCTCTTCAGGAAGAAGCAGGTTCATTGTTGGCAGACCTCAGCTTCTCACTCAACATCATCAGTGTTAATCAGGAGGACGGAGATGACGGAGAAGTCGTGCAGGCGGCTACACCAATAGTCGAAGCAGCCAGTAATATTTTGAATGTTTCGTCCAATGTAAGAACAAAACTGTCACTGATATTGCTTAATATCTGTTTTTCCACATACCAAAGAACATACCATTTGTTTCCTCCAGAAAAAAGTCTCAGATTTTCTTCTTACTGGGATAGGAAATGTTCAAAGTGCTTTGCTGAATAATAAAAAGCTGAATGGAGACCCTGCCATCATTGAATCTGGTCAGATCAGTGTGTATGTAAACAGGTAAGAGATGACTGACAGATGAACAAGCTAGTACTTAAAAATAAACTAGGGTTTGCTGTAATAACAAAGATATTTCTGATGCTGTTTCCCACAGAGTGTCTTCAGAAAAGATGCATTTGCAAGACATAAATGTCCAGAAGAACAGCTCCTCCAGATTTTCCTTCCCCAAACTGCCTGCTCATATTGTCTCTCCAGAGGAGCCAGTGGATGTCAGAGTGAGTGTGTGCAGTGTGAAGGGTAGATGCTGTTATAGCCTGATATTTGTTATGTCTATTGCCCTACTCAAGTGTGGTAGAAATATGTATATACTGCATTTGGACAGCAGGGGGCTTTTCCTTAATAGGGAGAATCCATAAGGCTGGCTCAGTTAAAAATGAAGGTGTGTTCCTCAAAAACAATGACATCATTGTTTGCATTCCTAACAAATATTCTTTTTTTCTTTAATGCTTGCACTCTTTTGGGCCAAAACGTGTAATTTCTCAAAGCTAAATACAGTCTAGGAGAGAGGAATTGTATCTCAAAACGTTATTAATATCTGATAACACTGACACCTACAACTGTGGAACCAAAATAAAAAGACTGAGCCATTTTCTCTGTAGGAAAGTGCACATAAACAATATGTGGGATCAGGTCTGCTTAGAAATGTTTTACATATGAACAAATATCAGTGTCCTGCTCTTTCCAGATGATGAGTTTTGAGAAAAACCCATATTCTTGGAAGGGGGGAAACATCACAGGAACTGTTGGGTCTGTCTCTCTCACCAGAGTGAACGGCACTGTCATTCCTGTAGAGAATTTACCCGACGAGATAGAGGTAATGTTTGTTTTTGAGCTGCTTTTCGTTACTTTATTCATGGTGACTGAATAATTGTTCAGACTAATTTGTTTTCTTGGTTTTTAGATTCTCCTACCAAGGCTTGATGTTGGGCAGGAGAACAGCACAGTGCTAGACCTGGCCAATTACAGCACATTAATAATTGACGTTCCCTCTCCGGATGTTACACTGGTGCTAAAAATGGAGCTGTCGGAAAACATCTCCTTCGTGATATTCCTGGGATTTAAAGATTATCCAAATAATGAGAATTATATAGCCAAGACCCAGTTCCCTCTAGAGAATGCCAAAGAAGGTAACATTAGGCTTCCATATATACTTTTTACAGCGCACAGTATATTGCCTAAATACAATTTTAATCTATATTTGAGATCATAATGAGATAATATGCTGAATACGTACATACTGTATGTGCCTCCATGTGTGTGTGTGTTTTCTGTATTTGAACATAGAGGAAAAATACACCTGGGTGCTGAGTCCCAAAGACAGAGGAGGAGAAGTCGGAGAGCACTACCTGGTCATGAAGCCCATTATTGAGCCAGGCGTAACATCCATCAACGCCACAGTCACTGTCATTTCCATCGCTGCCCAGTGCAAATACTGGAATGAAACTGACACTTCTTGGAATGAAGATGGCTGCAGGGTAAGAAAAAACACACATCCACAGTGGTTTCACCAATATCTTTAAAAAGTGATCCCTGAAGTTTAACAGCCATGTTTTTGTTTTTCCTGCAGGTCGGTCCTCTCACCACGCCTCTGGTCACCCAGTGTCTCTGTAACCACTTAACTTTCTTTGGCAGCTCTTTCTTTGTCATGCCCAACTTGGTGGATGTCTCACGTACTGCAGAACTGTTTGCTACATTTACCACCAATCCTGTGGTGGTGTGTTTTGTGGGGGCAATCTTTGCTGCTTATTTCTTGGTGGTTGTGTGGGCACGCAGGAAAGACATCCAGGACTCAGCTAAGGTGATTCTAATCAAAGACTTTCCACACTTTATATTTTAGATTTGAAATGGCAGACCATTTGGGAGGACTAATTCAGACTCTGTTGCCTACACATACAAAATGATACTCTCAAAGTATTAGCACCATGGTAGAAAACCCCTTTAAAACTGATTTTAAGACATCTCAGTTCTATGTAAACTGGGTGTGGTTTTTGCATTAAACCTTCTTCTACAGAGTAACAACCTGCTCTGATGTACAAAATGTACTCACATTAAAATAACTAAAATAGCAAGTCTGTGATTGAAATGTATTTCAATGTTTTATTTATCTTACATTTGATGATGTATAACATGTCTACTGTCATTGAATTTGCTCATTAATGTGACTTCACACTCACTTGCAGGTCAAGATAACAGTACTGGAGGATAATGACCCCTTGGCAGAGTATCGTTACATGCTGAATATCAGCACAGGGCATCGGCATGGTGCATCCACCTCCTCTCAGGTCAGTAATGCCTGTTGACACAAACAAAATAGTGCTTCTGTTGCACATTATTTATGATACTGACAACTCCATTTACCTATTTTTGTGTGTAGGTGACGATAACCCTGCTGGGCACAGAGGGAGAAAGTGACCCCCACCACCTGACGGACCATGAGAAGCCAGTGTTTGAGAGGGGTGGGGGGGACATGTTCCTGCTGACAACACACTTTTCACTTGGAGATCTGCAGAGTATCAGGCTGTGGCACGACAACTCAGGAGCTCATCCTGCATGGTACGGCCTAGAGCATGAGACATGGTGATGATTACATGGGAAGCTTCATTTTAGGCACACACAATAATTATTTGTATGTAATGTAGGTATGTCAACAAAGTGACGGTGCAGGATCTGGAGAATGGTCAGAAATGGCACTTCCTGTGTAACTCCTGGCTGGCTGTAGATGTGGGAGAGTGCTCTCTTGATAAAGTGTTCCCAGTAGCAACCGAGATGGATTTGAAGCAGTTTAGGTAAGACCGGACATGGATCTGATTCAACACGAATCTGAGGTGGTTCATTATTTCTGAATCCACTTTTCCCATTTATCTTTTTAGTAACCTGTTCTTTATGAAGACAGCCAAGGATTTTAGGGACGGCCACATCTGGTTCTCTGTCATTAGTCGGCCTCCCTGCAGCACTTTCACTCGTGTTCAGCGAGTGTCCTGCTGTTTTTCCCTGCTGCTGTGCACCATGCTGACCAGCATCATGTTTTGGGGCATCCCCACTGACCCCTCTGAGCAGACTATGGACCTGGGTAGGTTACAAAACCTCAAATGTCAAAGCTTTCAAGGCTCTTAAATTCAGTTTTTAAAATGGAAGGCAGGCCGCCCCTTGGGGGGTCTACACATTTTCAGGGGAGGTTCATTGAATAATAACACTACATTAGGTATTACATTAGGTATTACATTAGAACAGGATTGCGTAGAATAGCCTTCCCAGAGTCAAACAAATAAACACCTAATGAAGATCAAATCCTTTATGAAACCGATTCAAACTCTATCTAAATTAACACTTTACTTTGCAGGTCATATCGAGTTCACCTGGCAACAGGTTATGATTGGCATTCAAAGTTCAATCATCATGTTTCCCATTAATCTCCTGATCGTGAGTATCTTCAGAAACACTCGTCCTCGAGAGAAGGGCGCCAAGACGGACCCATCTAAACAAGGAAAGACTGGTCGGGTTTCTCCCAAAGAGACGTCTTCCCCTCAGAAAGAGTTGAAGGACATCACACCAGATACTGTGATCAAGGTAAGGTAATATAGGGAATAATTACTCATCTGTTCTCCATGTCCGAAGTGTTTAAAGTGCTTTCTTTTTGGTTTCTTCATCAGGATATAAAGAGAATTGCTCAGTCACTCTCTAAGGCCATGAAGAGTCCTCTGCCTCACCTGGAGCTCCGGCCTGGACATCAGACGGACATCAACACGCTGCTATCTCTGGTGGAGGACATCATACGGCAGCAGAACCGTGCTGATGGAGACTTTTACACTGAGGCCTCTAAAAGGGAACGCTCTATGATTCTCAGCTTACGAGCAGTTAATCTACAAGGTAAACAGCAACGTGACCTTTACAACTTTCTTCATATCTTGTGTTTCACATTTTGACTGGCTGGTCCATTTGGAGGCTACATATTTGGCATTTAATACATTAGGGATATTAAAAAAGCTAAAGGAATCTACACATATCTAAAAAATAATGCAACAACCTCAAATAAATCTCTTAAAAGAAAACTCAATGGCTCTGAATGTGCATTGTTAAAATGTGTCTATCTCTTTATCCATAAATGACATATATTGGCATGATGCATTTGAAATCTTGACGGACTAACACACATTTTTGCATGGACAGAAAACAGTGTGTGTGGGAGCCCTGAGAGGACTACAGAAGGGGTTCAGAAGAAGAGCAACAACAGTCGGTACCTGTACAAGCAGCTGCGTCATGTTGAGAAGGAGCTGGGTTTGCTGGGTCCGTCTCGCTTTCCCAACCCAGACAGCTTCAACCGAGCCATGCAGCAAGTTCAGGGGATGAAGGGTCTCCTGGAGTACCACCTCCCCTCGTCTGACCTGGAAGGAGAGCAGCTGGACGGCAGCCTTAGTCCTGATGAGAGCATCAACGGAGACTCCACCAAGAAGCGATCCCAAGGAGGGCTGCCGTGGTGGTTTGTGTTTATTGGCTGGATTCTGGTGATCGCAACCAGCGGCGTGTCAGGATACTTCACCATGATGTACGGGCTGACGTACGGGAAGGACCGCTCCATCAGCTGGCTAATCTCCATGTTGGTCTCTTTCTTTGAGAGTCTCTTTATTACTCAGCCGCTGAAGGTGAGCAACATTACAGCTGAAGATCCGAACAAACCAGGATAATATAGATAGTTTTGCAAATGTTTAAAAAGTAATTCAATAAGTGAGCTTGGTCTGTTTTAACAACAGACCAGATTGTTTTGTGATAATGAGATGTTACTAAACAGATACACTTAAAGCCAATTAAACGATTTAATAAATCAATCAATTTAATATATTCTCATGTCATTTAAATTAACACTGAAACAGTGAAAGACACATTTTAGTTATCTGAGATAAAGGTCAAATTAAAGCAAACCAAAAGACAATTGGAGTCAAATCTAAAAAAAAATCTGATAAAGGACAAATAAATAAATCCTTTAATAAATCATTTTATTTTATTAAACATATTTGGATTTTATAAGTATCTTTAGAAATGTTTTAAAATATGTTGTCTATTACATCTATTCAATTGTCAAATATATATTTTAAGGAATTGTATTAGATATAACATCAATAAAGGAATTGCTTTATAAAAATGGGGCTTTCTGGGTCCTCCACAGATGTACTGTAGTCTGCATTGTATTTATGATACATACAGTACACATTATGATCTAGTCATACATTCTGAACTGCCTTCACAGGTTCTTGGATTTGCTGCTTTCTTCGCTCTTGTCCTGAAGAAAGTGGACCAGGAAGAGTACGGAGAGCCTCAGTTAGAGGACAATCTGAGAAACCCAGGTTCGTATTTTACAGTTTTTATTGTTCTTTGTATTGTTTTGTGTGGAATAAAAAACATATAGTACAACATCCCTCTCTTAGATGATCCCGATGCGGTGCGTGCAGCAAGAAGAGACAGCACATGCAGTTTCTATCAGCCGCCTCCTCCTACTGACATCGAGAAGATCAGAAACAACATGATTAAAGAACAGAAAGTCTTCGCCCTCGTAAGAGAGATTCTTGGTAAGAGAACCACTGTCAAACATTATAGGAGGCAATGTAATAGGTTTTAAGATGCTGATGTGAGATGTTTGTGATGCAGCCTACATGGGATTCATGTGGATGTTGCTCCTGGTGGCGTACGGTCAGAGGGACCCCAACGCTTACTTTCTGACCCAGCACATTCAACAGAGCTTCAGCAAAGGGATCTCAGAGAGTATGAGCATTCGGGATGTGTTCGACTGGGCCAACACAACTCTGCTGAGCAACTTGTTTGGAGAGTACCCAGGTGAGTGTGTTGTAACCTTATTAACTGTATTTAAACGATTCACCTTTAACATTTGCATATCCTTGTTTGTCGACTTATTCTAAAACGTAAACACATGCAAAAGATTAGGCTGTCATCATTTGGTATTTATACACGTAGCTAATATCAGCCTTTTTTCATTTTGGCTTTGGTTACCTGATGTTACTGTAGCTTTGTTCCTTGTATTGAAAATACAAGGAAATAATAGGCTGGTATTGAGGGATTTCTGAGTATTTCACATTTAAACTTAAACCCTGTATGAACATTTACAATTATCACCTCATTGTTCTTTTTGCTGTTAAAATATTATTTTCAAATATGAGATATAATACACATTTGTAATGTGTGAACTTCAACTCTTGCATGTGCCTTTGTTCCTTCCTACTCTAATACATATACTTCATTATGTCAACAGTATATTTATGTCTTAAGGTATCGTAACAATGTAAAAAGGCCTGGTGTAGTTCAAAATATGGATTAAGTATAACCCAAACTAAACGTTGACACATACAAATATGTTTTATATACAAAACGTTTTTTATGAGTTTTCATTAACTGTCTTTATTCTTGTTACCTAATAATCTTTCACAGGATTTATCACAGATGGAAACTCCAAGCTGGTGGGTAACGCTCGTCTTCGCCAGGTGAGGGTGCTTCCAAACTCCTGCCATGTGGCTCCCTCCATGCAGAAGTCTGTGCCGGACTGTCACGCTCTGTACTCCTGGGAGATGGAGGACATGGGCTCCTACGGTCCAGGATGGAGCCGCTCTGAGGGGAATAACACCTCGCTGAACCTTCAGAGCCCGTGGACCTACCAGTCCCAGAGAAAACTGAGGGCCTACCCCATCTGGGGCAATGTGATGCTCTACAGAGGAGGAGGGTTTGTGGTGGATCTGGGGCCAGATTTACAAAATTCCAGCAGGTATAATATGTGACATATGAAGAGCACACTGACACTTACTTTAATCCAATGACAGGCAGATGATAACTGAAACAATGAGTCTACAAATTAATTAGTTGATGACATTAAACTAATGTCAAAACGTTGAAAGTTCAAGCTCCTCAAGTCTTGGGAATTTCTGCTTTTTCGACATACTGTACAATAATTAGAAAACCTGCATTATTTATTGTTCACCTAACCTAAAATGAATTTCACATGTTTTCTTGTTGATAGTTATATACAACTCAATTGTGCCATGCTTGCCCTTATCATATAATTTAATAATGTTGTTTCTGTAGATCCCTTCAGTACCTTTATGACAACACCTGGTTTGATGTGTACACTCAAGCGGTCTTTGTTGAGTTCACCGTGTACAATGCCAACGTCAACCTCTTCTGCATTGTCACTCTCATGCTGGAGACCACAGCTTTGGGTACGTAGTCCATGTCCAGCTTCTGTTTGTGAGCTGCACAGAAACTCTCTTTACTGTTATAAGACTCATGTTGTCGGTCTCTTTGTATTTCCTCTAGGAGCTTTCCAGTTTCGCAGTGAGCTTCAGAGCGTGCGCCTTTACCAGTCGACCGGCGGCCTTCACATCTTTGTCATGGCCTCTGAAGCCATTTACTTCCTCTTCATCTTCTATTACATGTTTATCCAGGTATGGACTCATATAACTAGAGTTTACTAACATCAATAGTAATAATAAACGCTTCTCACATATACTCCTCTCCTCCTGACAGGGAAAGCTGATGAAGCAGCAGAGATGGACTTATCTCAAGAGTAAGTTGAACCTGCTGGAGCTGGCCATCATCATCCTCAGCTGGAGCGCGCTGTCCGTCTTCATCAAGAGGACTTTACTGGGAAACCGGGACATGGACTACTACCAGAACAACAAAGACCAGTAAGCAATATATTTAACACAATCCATGCAAGTAAATACTCAAGGTCTCTTAACATTAGTATGCACAATAAGTATTGCTTATTTAATGTGCATTTCCATTTTTGTATGTCTATCATGTAGTGAACAGCACACCCCCTCTGTAATACAGTAGTAATACGGGTACAGTTTTACTGTTTCACAATCATTTTGCTTTCTTTATTCTGTTCAGATAAATACTGGGAATCACTGACATAAAACCTGAACATTTTGTAGGCACAAAACATATGCATTGAAATATTTGAGGAGCTTGCAAACAGTTTTTAGAATATATGCTATGCAGGTGGTAGCTGTGAATGTTAGCTACTGTACCTTGAGCAAGTGCCACTCTCTGTGCTCTGTGTGAATGATGGCTTGCAGAAGTAAAGCACTTTGAGGGGTCATAAAGACTGCATACATCTTTATATAAATACAGTCCATTTACCATTAAGCTAGTGAAAGCTCAGCTCATTTTACAATTTGTAGCTGTCTACATTTTAGTTTTTTTTATAATCTGACAAATGCTCAGTGACAATACCCATTTGAACCTTTAGAAATTAAAATGTACAGAACATTTGTAAATTGAATTACAATTCCTATCACTACATATTAGTGCATTAGTTTGTCAGCTATTATTTCCTCAATCCATATTAAATGCAATACAATGCTCTGTGCTCCCACACTGTCTCCAGATATGCCAGTTTCCATGAGACAGCCAAGGCGGATGCGGTGCTGGGGTATCTGATTGCCTTCCTGGTACTGCTGGCTACAGTCAAACTGTGGCACCTGCTGAGACTGAACCCAAAGCTGCACATGATCACAGCCACCCTGCAGCGAGCCTGGACTGATATCTCAGGCTTTCTGGTGGTCATGACGATCATGTTCATGGCCTACTCTATTGCTGTGAGCTGTTTCCCGCACTATAACATTAACATATCAACATGCAGCTGGAGCCACTGCATTTCTTTCTGTTGTATCAGTGAAATAGAACTTTTCATTCACACAGATTTATTTTTTTCAGTCTAACCTGATGTATGGCTGGAAGCTTTACTCCTATCGAACTCTGATGGATTCTGCGCAGACCATGGTCAGCCTGCAGCTTGGCATTTTTAACTATGAAGAGGTCAGTATGAGACTATAATAATTGTAGCACAGCAGATTTGGACAGCCGAACCTTCTTCAGTGTATGTCTTCCTTCTGATCCTGCAGGTTCTGGATTATAATCCAGTGCTTGGAGCTTTCCTCATCGGCTCCTGCATTGTGTTCATGACCTTTGTGGTGCTGAACCTGTTCATCTCTGTAATTCTGGTGGCATTCACTCAAGAGCAGATCCATCACAAGGTAACTGACTGAGTCTGACGTATTGTCGTATTGCACACATAGTCTCAAATAATATATCCATTACAAATTACTTGATACTGATTGAGTTACGCATATTACTCAATGTTCTTCCAGCCATCCGAAGAGGAGGAGATTGTGGACCTGATGTTGATGAAACTCTTCAGTTTGTTTGGACTGAAATCTAAGAAACCAGGTGGCGACGGCCTCTCTGAGAGGCCAGTAGTTTCATCTGCTCCACAAAATGGACTCTCCACGATTTCTTCTGGGAATATGTGTGATGGTTGACATGCTTGTAGATAATGCTTTGCTTCAGTTTTTGCATTCATTGCTTTATATTTACCAATGCAAGTTTACAAATTATAAGTAATTCTCTCTACTGCTGCAGATCTGTCACTCTGGTAAAAGTAGGAACTGAAGACGATCCTCTTGTAATGCACTGAGGCACTGTATTTAGCCTATAGAATATGTTGTTAAGCTAATGCATTTTGGGTTTTGTGACAAATTCTTGTACAATATGATTTATTCCATAAAATATTCCATCATGGATATATATTGAAACATTATATTTAAATAAATCTAAGTAATATATACCTATCTATACCAGTACTCAATCTCTATTATGAGTAAGAGATATATCTTACAACCTAGCGCTCACAAACAAAAGGTGGCTGCTTAAAACAGAAATTATACAAACATTTAAGTTCAGGAATACAATGCCACTACCTTTAGATGTTATCAGATTCAACAAGACACCATTTAGCTGTATGTATATAGTCAAAATAGATATTAATGTGTAATATGATCTAGAGATCTGTGAACCATAAACATTACTAAGCACTTGATATGTATTGGAAGGTGCGGTTTAATGACCTTTTACCATTTCAGTCTGTTGCTTCTGTACCTGTGGCACTTAATTGCAATGGAACATGCTGTATGGCCAATTATCATTATCATCCAATATCAACCATTGTTGATGATCTTGTTTGCATGTGATTTTTGATGACCATACACTGTAAATAGAAAAAAGGTCGAATGACCATACAATTCCAGCTCCAACACTATGTGGTAAAGTGCTGGACACTGTGCATAGATTCAAAAAGTGTTGGACATACAACATCGCAGATCAATAATTCAGAAAAATTATATATTTAAATATACATACATTTGATAATATGTGTTGTTGTTGCACAGAACATATCAATCCTGCAAATAAAATAAACCGTTATACAAGTAAGTAAGATGTGAAGTAGAGAAATAAGTTAATGCAGGTGAAGTTAAAATAAAGGAAATAACATGATATATAATTAAAAAGGAAGCAAAGTAAAGAGGTAATCTCATATGGGGTAGATAGAATGCCAATCTTATGACTCTTACATCTAAACAGTGGTGGAAGAAGTACACAGATGTTTTACTTGAGTAAAATGAGCAATACTACATTTTAAAAGTCTTGCATTCAAAATCTTACTTAAGTAAAAGTACAAAAGTATCGGCATCAAAATATACTTAAAATACAAAAATTAAAAGTACTCCCTAGTACTCCCTATGCCCATTTCAGAACTGAAACTGTATATTGACTTAGTGGGTTACCATTCCGATTATTCATGTATTTTTATCACAGCTGGTAAATATATAGCTAATTTGAATAACTTTATATATTGCTGCTGGATATCTTAACCTATGAATATATGCTAACGTTTATTTAATAATGTATTTAGATTGTTTTGTTTTAGCTAATCATCTAAACCTAAAAAGTAACTATTAACAAGTAAAAATAAATGTAATGAAGTAAAAAGTACAATATTGATTTCTAAAATATAGTACAGTAGAAGTATAAAGTAGCATAAACTGAGCATACTCAGGTAAAGTACAAGTAATTAAAAATTGTACTTAAGTACAGTACTTGAGTAAATGTACTTTGTTACTATCCATCACTGCATTTAAAACAGGTAACATAGGGAAATGCATCTAAACATATTCAAATAATAAAAAAATTATTTATTTTAGGAAATAAAATGCTGATTAAATAAGTAATGAGGATTATTAAAATGCATGATGCTTCATCATAGTTATCTTGCACCTATACATAATCCCGACGTGGTTTTTACGTATTGCGTCAGATGTGTGGGTGTAGCTCCCTGTCTACTGACAACAACACGCGTCGTGGGCGGACCTACGGCGGATTCACGAGCGAAGTGACAGCAGAGACGGTCGACCAGCCACAGCGACAGGATCAATTTAGTCACTACAGTTTTCTGAACACAAAGTTGAAGGTTTTTCTGGCAGTCAGAGACAACAATATCGCCCAGCGACGCTATCTGACTTGTGGGTGTCCGGTTTCCTCAATCTGAGGGATTGCAATGCCCTCTGACTTTATCTCCCTTTTCAGCGGGGACCTCGACCTGAATTCTCCCAGATCCTTGTATTCAAAAGGTAAGAACAGCTTTTATATTACTCTCTTCTGGGTTTTAGCTCTAGTGTAAGTGCCCATTTTATTTTATGTGTGTGAATGTGTGTGTAACTTACTTACCTACACTGGTGGTGTTCATGGAGGGGCGTTCAACCCCCTCAGCATTCATCTATAAACTGCCTCCTGCCACATGCCTGCTGATAAAAGTTATGTTTTAACTTTTTGAGCGCCTACAAATATGCATAATGCGTCCTTCAGCTTGTACTCTTGGAGGTTTCTTGGGACAAGGTGAAGGTGTCTTTTTTTTTTTTTTTTATATATAAACTGGAGCCCTCAGCAGCTGCATGCACACCGGTCAGACCAGTTTACTTTTTTTCCGCCAGCTAAAAAGCACTCTATTTTCTGTGGGTTATGTGAATAGGCCATCGGTGCGATACATTCTTCAGTGCATGCTAAATTAGCCAAGAAAGCTGAGTTCTCCTGCTCGTCACATCGTGCCAAACATACCAATATCCCAGGATGCATCACGTGTACGATTTTGACACTCAGGAGACGGGCCGTATTTTATCTGACTTTTACCAGTAGTATTTTAAGACCATAGTAATAAAGGACCTGAGTATTTCTTCGACCAATGTTGATACATACTCTACTACAGAGCAACTTACAATTATTATTAATTAAAAACAGTTATGACACCATATTGCACACCACCAAGAGTTTTGTAAATTATTCAGATAATGCCTAATAACCTTTTACAATACAAAAAGAGAATAGCGTATTTGTATTCTCCTTTCATTAAACGAAGTTGTCGTGTTTTTTCTGACTGTATTTACCTCAAAATGTATACCCTCCCTATATTCACAGATGATGCCTTACCATCAGGGGTTTCATTTGAAAGATAATTCAGATTTTGCCCAATAACCTTGTTGAATATAGATAATTTCCTCTCTTAAGATAAGATATGACAAGTCACTGACATTTTGTAATGCTTTTTTATTTGACATTTAGCAGAATAAAGTCAAGAGGCAGGTTTTTTTAATTTGCTGTCTTTCATCCTGGTTCTGCCACAAATGAACAGCCTGCAGTCTACCTTTCTTCTATTTTGACTTGTTGTCCAATGCTTTCTTCATGATGGACTTGCCTTCCTCCCGGTTGGTTTGCAAAGAAGTTTACCTCTGAGCAATGTCCTCTTTTTTCAGCATCTGCTTAAGTGAGGACTTCTCCTCCTCTGCTCTTTCCAGTACAGCCATCATCTGTGTTCAGATTCTGCAGCTCAATCAGTGTGAGGTTGGAGGCTTTGATTTTCTGAAGTTCCTCCTCCACTATCTCCTCATGCCTTTCTTTAAGTGCCTCACTCGTGCAGAGTTTGGCTTTGAGCTCCTCATGTTCACAGCGGAGAGCCTCTTGTACCTCACTGTGTTTACCAGCCTGCTCCTCCAGGGTTTTCTGGGTCGTAGCTTCTGCCTTCTTCTCATTGCCTGGCCTTATAACTTCCAGGCCGTTGTGCTTTGAGGTCGGAGCCTCTTCACACCAATCTGCATCACAGTTGCTGTTTGGCTGCTGCATCTTTTTTCATTTTCTTTCCTTTACATTATAACAATGGGAAAAGTACAAGACAAAAATGTCTCCGAAGCTTTTTTATACATCTATTTAGTTAGATGAAGAAGTTGTTTTTTGCATGCAGTATCTAGTATCCAGTATCTACATTAACCAAATCAGCGTAGCAGCTGGAGTTTTGAAGCTAAATAAAATGTAATACCTTGTACTGGCCTTGTGACCGAGCTGATGTATGCACAGCGATTTTATTTACTTGACTATGTATTGATTTATTCAGTTTTACTTGTGACTCATCAGAAAGTTGTATTTACCCTTATCATTTCTTGTGCACCACATAATTCAGCTGAAATTCTTTTTTTGTTTTGTTTTGTTATCTAGACCAATAGTTTAGCCATCATTGTTTGATTAATAATCACACTATTGTGTTTTTGTGTCAGCACAGTCGACTCGGCTGTGTGTAAGAGGTAAAGTGAGTTGTACATCTTGCCGACAAAGCCAACTCTCACATTCTTTGAGATTTGGTTGGAAAAAAGTAACCCCTTCATCCATTTAATTCTTAAAATCATTATTACTGTCACACCCAGACACAAAAGGAAGAATTCTCGATTCAAACACAATATAATTGGATTTTTTTGTCAGTTTTCAGAAGCTCCATTGGACAGCCCAACATGATGAGGAATACATATTTTTAGCAATCGGGTAGTTTAGGGAATTCTAAGGAAAAACTGTAACAATGGCACTCAGGACAGGAATGCTGGTCACACTACCTTTTGTGGTGGGTAAAGGACATCGGGTTAATGAACGTTTTAAAATGTCTTCCTACCAGTTTCACATCAAAGGTAAAGATTGTTATGGCTTTCCCATACATTCTATCAATCCTGGTTAACAATTGTAAGACTCTCGAAATAGTTTTGTTTTTTCAAAGTCCGGTCAATCATTAACCCCCTGGCTGCCCTGTGTGTAAACCTGGGCTTAAATAGCACTCTATTAATATTGACTCTGCTGTGTTAAGCAAACTTAGCGGCATGCGCTTAAAAATACTTGATTGCTTTGAAAGCTTGTTGATATCTGATGATGAAAGAAAAGATACTGTAGAGGGAAAACTCTGAAAATAAAGAATCGTGTATTCAGAGTTTATTAATCTGCTGTGGCATTGGGTTATAGTCTGCTTTAAACAAACCTACATATGGACTCTGAACTCAAATCTGTTCTTACAACAAAAAAGTATACATATACTCTCTCTTAGTGACGTTACTTACATTGATAACTGACACATTTAACTGTATTATTTTTACATTACAGTGTCTTCACCTTTTTAAAATCAACCCCAACATCTTTCTGATACTTCAGATTATAACCTTTTCTCAGTTATTCTGTTATCAGCTGTCACAGAGGAAGCGACCTCATGACCAGGCTTTACTTTTATGTTAATTTGCATAATGCACACTTGCCAGCCAGCAAATCAGTTAATAGACACCAATATGAGTCCCATAAGAATGGATCAAATAAGGTCAGATACTATCTGTAGGAGAATCTACTGTTAATCTTCATACTGGCAATAAAGCCTACCTTAAAACTCAGAGGATCGTTAATATTAACTCCTTGGTTGTGGCCCCTCAGGCTCCTCGGGGTGTCCGAATGTTGCAAAGTGTGTGTGCTGTACATTGTTTCAACTGGTGCTCAGGTGCTAAGCCCAGGCGAATAGTCAAATGTCAATAGTCACATTTTTCATCAAGTTTTGAGATGGAGTCTCCAGTCCAGTATGGTAATGTTATCAACATTTGAACAAAGCCTCATACAGCTGAATTCTTGACGCATCTAAAGAAGGACAACATTTTAGTGTGAATATGATACGGATCCTTTCGTGCACTCCACACATAAGGATTTATTATTGTATTTAAGTCTTCTTAGTATAATCCTGCAGTATGTTGTTTGTGAATTTGTGACTGCATAAGTTACAATTAAAAAAAAAACATGTTATTATTTATTGAGTTGAAGGTAAAACATAAATAGTGATACTCGATGTGTATATCTAGTATTCAGGTGTGGGGTAAGGTGCTGATAGATTGAATGTGCGTGTGTTTATGATGCAAATAACTCACAACTTACTTAACTTCTTCTAAATCTCTTTGATGAATCATTAACACTCGACAAACATCAGAAAAAAGACTAATCAGGCTCTGGCCATAATATCACCTCCTCTGGTATTTACTGCACACTTGTGACTTTGTTTTGGCCGCGGCAAATCAATACATGAGTAGTTTTACCTGTTGAAGCTGTACCACTAAAGTGTCAATTGTATGTTAATTGGGACATTTACTCAAAAGCATTGCATTATTTACCAAATTCTTACATCTTTAGTTCTTTCATTTGTTAATAAAATAATAATAATAAAATGTCATGTAGATACGCTCCAACAAATGTTGCCGTGGTAAAAGTATAACATAAACATATTACCCCAAATCATTCATTATAATAAAAAATATCAACATAGTGTAAAATAAATTGTTAAATATTCTGGGAAAACACCACACATTTTAGAGTTGATTTCAAAGCCAAAAAGATGTGGCTTGTTATATTTGATGATATCTTGATACTCGTACTGCTATTTTTGTGCTATTATTAATACATTTTTCTTCTAAATGCATTGACGTTTTTTGCTTTACCAGAAGAGACTTATCATCCTTGGACAACATGAGTGGGACAGTGTTTTTCGTACACTATCACCTATATTCTACACTTTGATTGATTTTATTATCTGCAATGAAGTTATCAGCAAACCCATAAAACCTCTTAAATACTACTAGTGCGTGGCCCAGTTTATCGCCTTCACCAAACAAACTATTTTCCTGAGAAGTGCAGATAAACTGTTCCTGCTTGGCCTGTTTTAGGTTAGCAGGTCCACTGTGCTCTTGAAATATAAGCAGATCTTTGCTTACCCTGAAGCAGCCAGAAACACATATCAGCTGTTCAGAGGTATCACTTAGAACAACTTCAAAGTGAAACAAGTTTCCACGGTCTCTGTTCTCATGTTGCTGTTTTAGGAATAACTTATAGTTCAGTTTTGGATTTCTGTTCATTAACCTGCAGATGATGTTGTTGTACAGGCCAAATTAAATAGAAAATATGATTTTTATAAGATGTATCTGGTTATTCTGAGTGGCCTGTCAGTTGAAAGGGGGAGTGCAAGAGACCATGATAGATGATTTCTTACACTCTCATGTGAAAAGCCCAAAACACCTGCGAATTCTAACATCCAGCCCTTGTGTTTCACTCCAGAGCAAGATTATTCTGAACTGAGACATTAATTATTGAAGGTGGTGAGTCTTGGCCGGCAGGAGTCTTTCCATTGGCAGATGAAGAGCAGCAGTTAGTGGGTCAGCAGCTTGTAAATGGACTATACACACCGGGTTACAACATGCCAGCTTATTTGGCTCAGAAGCAGGGAAAGGTGGCACCTTAAGTGTGACCTTTTAAACTCTAATGTATTATAATTCTTCTTAGGAAAACAAATATGTTTCTATACTAAAAGCTAAGCAAATGTACTATCACTTCTATACCTGCCTATAGGAAGCCACAACTATGACGAAGACATTTTGTACCATAACAAAAAAATTAATAAAATAAAAATGTTTTAAAAACATGTTTAATTGATAAGATTTGTTCTGTTTTAAACATAGTCAGATAACATGTTTGTCACAGTATGGTGCTTCATCCTGACATTCCAGAAACAAGGAGACCAGCATCATGTAATCCAATACACAAGCTTTACAATATGCCCTCCCTTTGTGAAGCTTATCATATTCAGTTTTTGTTGATACTGTGCCAGAGAGCTTTAGAGAGATTTTATTTAACTCTTTTCGAAGGCTGAATGTTGTGGTTGTGTATTGTTTTGAATGTACTAAAATATGCTTCATTTCATTTAATCGTTTATTTGAACCGAGACAGTGCACATTGATGAACACTTTAAAACAAAAATAATGCTTACAAGTGCAAATGAGCCGGATTTTAGCTTTGAGCTAATTTCCATCCGTAGTCCCGTCACATACAACATATAAGAACATGACATTTATATACATAGCAAAAATAAATACATGATATGCAGGAAGAGAATGAGCAGCATACAAGCAGTTACTGCATGGCAGTACAATGTAGCAGCTATGATATATAAAGTGCAGGAGAAGATAAAAGAGCTACATAAAGTGCAATCGGAGATACCCCTGTGTTAAAGTGCACGTCTGGTTGTTTCTCAACCATTCTTTAAGTTGTCCTTTAAAACTATTGAGAGTGGTACAATCCCATATCTCAGTTGGGAGGCTGTGAAAAAAACACATACTTTTAAAAGACTTACAATTGTCAAAACTCAAGAAATGGTGTTTTTCAAGGATGGTACAGTGGTGGTATGAATTTGGCTTTCTGTCAAACACCTTGATAGCTCTCTTGTGGCACAAGCAAATGACCAGTTTGTAAAACAGTATTCAATGTGGGATATAATCATACAGTGAAGGTATGACTTTGCAGCATTAACAGTTAAGAAAGGTCTAATTTGTTTAAAATGTTGCAAGTTGAATTTAATGATATTGGATACTTTCTTAATGTTCTTAAAAGTCAAGTTTGAGTCCATTATGACTCCAAGATACTTGAAGTGGGGGACTAGTTCTAATATTTGGAACCGATATACATTTGCAGTAAAATCAGAAAAGTGTCAAAATGTAGAATAACACAAACTCCAACACAACTTATTTGTAATGCATTTAAGCATATATTATGTTTAATGCACTTTTAAACATCTTACAACTGGTTTCCTCTCTGTGCCCTTTTTAGTGCAGCCATCTGCTATGAGTTAGAGAGAGACAGAGAGTTAAAAGTGGGGCTGCAGGCTGACATGCTTAACTAACAATAATGCTTAATTTATTATATCAAAACGATGCCTGTCTATCTAGCATAAAATCCCAATAAGCTGCTAGCAACTGTAAAACACTAGTGCTAGCTAATATTTGCAAAATATTAAAAGTGAGGCTATTACAGTAGACCTGTGGTTCTCAAACTTTTTCTGTCAGGCCCCCCCTTTGGAGAAAAAAAAAAGTCGGACCCCCCCAACACAAGTCAGGCTCAGTGGCGGCGCCAGATATTTCTTTTGGGGTGCTGTGGGGTAGCTTGACGTTTCATAGAGGGTGCTCAAACATTTAGGGTTTCCCATTAATGTACCGGTCGCTACAGTGGAATTTTCTACTGCAACACTCCCCACGCATATACACAGTGTACCCGCGACTGTTACAATGAAGGCTCGATAATCAGCTCACGGCATATAGGTGTAAGCAGGGGTAAAGTGCTATTTTTATAGGTGGTGTGTGGACCTTACATAGGGGGGGCCGGGGGCAAGCTCCCCCGGGAAGATTTTTAAATATTGAAGTTAAATCAATCTGGTGCACTTTGAGAGCAAAATGAAGAGATCTATGGATACATCTCTCAACACCCATTTGAAACAGAACTGGAAACAGATTTACTATTTCTTTATGGATATTTTACAAATCACTCCCCTTTTAAACTTTAAT
Organism: Pseudochaenichthys georgianus; assembly: GCF_902827115.2. NCBI lineage: Eukaryota > Metazoa > Chordata > Actinopteri > Perciformes > Channichthyidae > Pseudochaenichthys > Pseudochaenichthys georgianus. Next base: position 36,550,142 of record NC_047505.1, read on the forward strand.
TATTTTTTTACTGTCATATAGTATTTCATACCTGTTTTTCATTTATTCTCTTATTTTTTTATAACTATAATGATCATATAAACATGTGCCTCGGAAATAATTGTTTACATTAATGGTGACCAAAACGTTTGAGACCCACTGAGATAACACTGAGAGAGTCCTTTAGCTCACTGAGTCTCTCAGTCTGACAGGAGAGGACTCTCCTCCACTTTGTTGTTGAAAAAACGATAGGTTACTTACGTAACCCCAGTTTTCAGAGTAACATGAAGTGAGATGTCTCACTATGGAATGCGCCTCATCGCGGAGCAAACAGAAGCATCAATCTCATTACGCCAATCCTGATTGGCTGGTGATCTTGACGTCAACGTCAGGGGAAATCACCCCCTTTAAGTAGCCTGCGCCACGACGCATGCGTCATTCAAAATAAGCACCTCTTCTCGCTTCACCATAGCAAGGAGGGCCGTCTGGTGAGACATCTCACTTCATGTTACTCTGAGAACTGGGGTTACGTAAGTAACCTATAGTTCTCATTCATAACACTCCGTTCGATGTCTCACTATGGGATATTGTAGCTCCCGTATTGCCAGACGAGCTTATCTCGAAGATCACCGATCAACCAGAATTTAACAGGTGGAGTCCCGACTCAACAAGGTGCCCAGCACTGCTCGGGCCACGCTTGGAGCGGAGACGTCTAGCCTGAAAAAGCGGATAAAAGTGAGCGGCGAGGACCAGCTCGCCGCTGCACAGATGTCTTGGATGGAAACACCCTTGAACAAAGCCCAGGATGTAGCCAGGCCCCGAGTCGAGTGAGCCCGCAGACCCGAAGGTGCTTGCAGATTCTGACTCGTATAGGCCAAAGCAATCGCCTCCACGATCCAGTGGGATAGTCGTTGCTTAGTAACAGGCTTACCCTTGTGAGGTTTAGCCCAGGACACGAAGAGTTGGTCATTAAGACGAAGCTCTATTGATCTGTCCATATATGTGTGTAAAGCCCGGACTGGACACAACAGATCCTGCTGCTGCTCCCCGGAGGAAACCAGCTGCGGAGGAAATGCCTCAATGTCAATTGGGGTACACGAACCAACCACCTTTGGTGTAAAGGCAGGGTTGGGTTTCAACAACACTCTTGTTTGCCCTGGGGCGAACTGAGTGCATGAGGGATGTACAGACAGTGCATGGATATCGCTGACCCGCTTGGCGGATGCCAGGGCCAGTAACAGCACGTCTTGAGTGACAGATGTTTCATGTCAGCTCCTTCCAGGGGTTCAAATGGGGTCATTTTGAGCCCATTTAAAACCACTGCCAGGTCCCATAAAGGCACCAGCGACCTGGAGACAGGGAGGAGCCTGCGAGTTCCCTTCATAAAACGGCAAACCAAAGGATGTTGGCTAGCCGTCTTACCCTCAAAGCCCACATGGCATGCAGCAATAGCAGCCAGCCTTGATCGTGGAGAAAGCTCTGTGTTTTTTGATCAAGTCCTGTAGAAATGATAAAATCACCCGACAGGACATTGAAAAGAGATGTGCCCTTCTTGAAGGCACCACTCCTCAAACACCCTCCACTTACAGTCGTAAAGAGACCTGGTGGAGGAAGCTCTCGCACTCTGAATAGTGTTTATCACCTTTTGAGGGAGTCCCACTGTATTCAGATTGTACCACTCACGGGTCAGGCCCATAGTGCCCTGCGCTCTGGGCGTGGGTAAAGGATCGCCCTCCCCGCCTGTCCCTGCGAGGTGGGGGCTGCCATGACTGCCCGCACAACAGCTGATATATCCCCGCCAGCCCGTACATTGCGGGCTAGGGTGGAAACATCAGAGTAAGTGTGTGGCGTTGCTCCTTCACTCTGGCCAGAGTTGGGGGTAACAGAGCCAGGGGTGGGAACGCGTACAGAGGACCCGGAGGTCAATCGTGTACGAGTGCGTCCCCGCCTAACAGTGCGTTTAAATCGTGCATTAAAGAGAACAGCTGTCATTGAGCATTTTCTCCTCTTGCGAACAGACTTAACGCGGCTCCGCCGTAACGCACCCACAGCGGACTCCCAATCCTTGGATGTGGAGTCCAGTCTGCATAGAGTGGTGCACCTCTGGACATTAGTTCTGTCCCGAGGTGCATCACTCTCGGTACCTGTGTCGTTCTCAGAGAGAGGAGACGTCTGCCGCTCCAAGGGATCAGTTTGTGTCCCAGTGTGTGTGACTGGAGACAACGCAACCTCCCCTGGCAGTTCATACACGATATCGTGTTGTCTGTCCTCACGAGGACATGGTGTCCTCTGAGAGAAGGCAGGAAGCGTTTTTGGGTGGGGAACACCGCTAAAAGCTCCGGGTAGTTTACGTGTGCCCGCTGGAAGTCTCTGCTCTAGGGACCTCTCACCGGGCGACCTTCGTAAGTCCCCTGTCAGCCCGTCTGACCTGCGTCCGTGGTGACCACCTTCCGTGAAAGGACGGCACCCATAGGCGCGTCCCGCACTAGAAAAGTCGGGTGTAGTGCCACTACGCATTACATAATAACCAAACTCTCCGTACGCCGTGGCGTTCAGGGTTTAGTTTTATTATGAGACCCATGTTGAGCGGGTGCTTTACGAGGACATTTTCCTCCGTAATCTGACCCCGCTCGGTGGGCTTTATAGATAAAAACCCTTCTTTCTAGGAGAGAGAGAACCTCTCTCTCCAGAATATGGGTTGACTCTCTCTGGGTTTGTGAAAACAGATAAATTATAACTGTTTTGAGAAGCCCAGGCAGATGTCGTGAGTATCTCCTGCTGTATGCTCCTTAGAGCCAGCTGGGATGTCACGCTTACGGCTCCGGCTGGCACTGCGCATGCGCGTGACGGAGGTACCTTTACAGCTCCAGCCGGCACTGCGCATGCGTGTGACGGTGGTGCCTTCACGGCTCCAGTCGGCACTGCGCCTTCGCTTGCCGGTGGTGCCCTTAAAGCTCCAACCGGCACTGCACATGCGCGTGGCGGTGGTGCCTTCACAGACCCGTTTATTATCCGCCTTTTGAGAGAGGCCGTAGCTGCTCTCAGAAGGGGATTTATAGTTAACGGACTGTTTATTGTCTTTCTTTTCATTTTTTTTTGAGCTGCGCCCTTGGCCGGAGCCTGGATGCGTCAGCGGAAAATGGTTTATTTAAACAAGAAAGATGTGACATGTGTTTTATGCGGACTTGAGGATGACGTTGAGGCATCTCTCGAGGCGGCGGGGACACATTTAGAGCTCTGTCACGGAGGGGAGAAGGAGGGGCTGTCAGGCCGCTCGCTTCTTCTTCCTCGACTGCTGGCCGAAATTCTGGGTTGGCTGCGCCTGGGCTGCAGCCGGAACCGGAGATTTTCTAGGCCAACTCGCCCTCATCTCCTGCCTGGGTTGGGGACTCGGGGCGGGCTGCAACCTCTGCTGTCCTGGTACTTTGAACCTAGCAGAGTTCGGTGCAGCTTGGGCGAAGGGCCGCTGTTGCGAAGGCAGCGGCTGGACCCTTCGAGGGAGACAGAGGAGGAGGGCCTCGTCTTCCTTCTTTTTCGACTCGCACTTCCTCTGCATGGAAGCGAGAGCGGAGCCGAAAATCCCCTCGGGAACGATGGGCATATCAAGCACATCTTCCTTTTCCCGGTCTGGGAGGTTGGTGAGGTTGAGCCATCTAGCTCTTTCCTGCACCACCATGATCCCCATTACCTTGCCCGTGGCCTGGACGGCGCAGCGATGGACACGGAGACAAATGTCTGTGACCGCGGCTATCTCGTCCAGAGTGGCCGGTCCAGGATTGCTCGACATATCCTCACAGAGCTCCGCTTGGTACGCGGTTAGCATCGAGGAAACGTTCAGAGCCCTGGCGGACAATGCTGCGGCTCTGTAGGCCCGTTCAGTCATGGTCGACTGGAATCGGTCCGTTTTTGCTGGCAGCGTGGGGTTCCTGCTTGGTGGCTGGCCCATCCTCGGTAGGAGGTGGGCTGCCACCAGCGGTTCCATAGGCGGTATGCGGAGCAGGCCGAGCCTCTCATACTGTCACAGTCAAGGGAGTAGGCACCCTGGATTAGGGCCTTGTTGCTAAAGGGCCGGTCTCTCCACGAGACCGACACCTCATCCAACATCTCCGGGAAGACCGGAAGGAGTTGCCTCTTCGTCCTCGTTGTTTGGGAAAAAGTGTCCCCTCGTAACGGGACCTGGAGGTCTCCTTGGCCATTTCGGGCCACGGGATGTCTAGCCTGGACGCGGTGTGCTGACACACGGCCTGCAGGTCCATGCTTAGACAGGGCGAAGCTGGTGTGCTATCGCCCGGGAGAGCAGCCATCGCTCCCGGCTTTGCAGCCTGAGCCGATGACATGAAGATGTCGTCTTCCTGCTCATCCGAGTCAGACAGGAGGAACTCAGAGGTATCCTCTTCGTCCTCCATGTAGTCTAACTCTAGGACATCTTCCGCGGGTGAAACCATGGTGAGGTCCAGCCGGGAGCCCCAGCTTGGTATAGCGTGAGGCCCCGTTCCCGCGTCTCTTGCCGCCACCGGGTCTCGGCCTGATATGGTGGGATTCCGGTTCTGCGGGTGCCGCTGTCGATGAGCCCCAGACCGACCCAGTGAGGGGCTCCATCTCTGCGGCGGACGCCCCCGTGTCTTGATTGCCGGTCGGCAGATCAGTGGACATAAGGGAGTCCCGTCCCGACAGGCTAGCTTGTTGTGCTAACCTTCGGCGGAGGCTCTTCATTGTGAAGCGGGCACAATGCCCGCACGAGCCGGGGTTGTCAATGGCCTCCTGGGCGTGTTCCAGCCCGAGGCAGGACGAACAGATCTGGTGTGAGTCTGTGCCTGACACTTTCAACCCGCAGCCGCAGCGCCGAGCCTCCGAGTTCCTGACTCCTCTGGTGTGAGGGAGAGAGGCGTCCATCTCGTTCGCCGTGAGGCGTGGAGAGGGCCCGCTCGTAACAGGTACGTCGAGAAAAAAGTGTTACCAATCTGTCTTTAATCCGGGGAAAAAAGGACCGTGTGGGTCTTTTTTCTCAAAGGATATTACCTGGTGTGGTAATATTCCTGTAATCCTTTTCTCCTCCGTGAGAAGAGAAAAGAAAAAAAAACGTCCTCGCTACCGTGGTGTCGGCAGTGAGGGAAAAAACACAAGCTAGCAACGGGTGTGTTGCTAACTTGAAAGTCAAAACATTACCTTAACTCCAGAGGAAGAACGGCGAGGTTGACTATAATACCAACTGGTGTGTTAGTACCATACTCTTCTGCGAGGCAGAATAGGGTAGCCGGCTAACGCCCGTCGACCGAAAATTAGCTTTGGTTCAGTCTGTGGACTGTTAAGCTAGCCCGGCTACTATTAGAGATGTGCTCTGAAGCGAGAAGAGGTGTTTGAATGACGCATGCGTCGTGGCGCAGGCTACTTATAGGGGGTGATTTCCCCTGACGTTGACGTCAAGATCACCAGCCAATCAGGATTGGCATAATGAGATTGATGCTTCTGTTTGCTCCGCGATGAGGCGCATCCCATAGTGAGACATCAAACGGAGTGTTATGAATGAGAACTCCTTACAGTATACCCGTTAGCATAGCTCGCTAGCACCAGAAGCTAACAACTACGATCTCCGGTACCGGTGCGCTCTCTTTCTCGCTCGCGCACGCACACAAAATGGCTCGTTCCACACACACACACAGAGCCGAGCTTTAATGAAGCACAGAGACCCAGACGTAATAGTACTGTACTGTATCATATTATTTTCAATCAATAATTTTTCAAAATATGATTTTTTTTTTTTTAAATAACCATTTCCCCCCCTGGTCATGCCTCACTTCTAATATTTTGCTAAACATTTGCTAGATACATGTTGGCTAGCTAATGAGCTTCACATATCAACCTGAAAAACTGCGAGGCTCCACTCACAGCCCCCCACCACCCTCCGCACCACAGCTACTCCGCTGTGAGACGCTGCACACACCCCAGAGTTCCCATTAGAATATTTTTTCGCCGGTCAACATGTCCGTTAAAGTTTAAATCTTCCGGACAACATTTGAAAATTGCCGGTCAAAGGTCTTCTTTGTTATTTATTGAGCTTTAAAACAAATTGATATGATTCGATATTAAACAAACTAATTATAGTTTTTCCTATCCTGGCTCCAAAATGGTGGAATGAGCTCCCCATTGACATCAGGACAGCAGAAAGCTTACACACCTTCCGGCGCAGACTGAAAACTCATCTCTTTCGACTCCACCTCGAGCGATAGCGATTACTAACAAAGAACTGCTAACAGAGCACTTATATACTAATAAAGAACTGGCTTATCTATAGCCAGTTGAGTAGCACTTGAAATGCTTGGCTCTATGAAACCTGATGTATTTATATGATTCTGTTTTCTTCAAGGTTGTGTCTTCCTGGTCGAATGTACTTATTGTAAGTCACTTTGGATAAAAGCGTCAGCTAAATGCAATGTAATGTAATGTAATAGTAGATTAACTATTCAAAAGTGTACAGTAATTTACAATAACACGGGAATAATAAACGGAGCGCTCTCTCCTTCTCCTGACAGCCCGTCAGTATCATGCAGCTCGCGGAACAGTGATGAGTGACCCGACAGTAAAACTAAACATATCTATAACTAGTTTAGGTAGTTTGAGAGGTAATTAAAATAGCTACGTGTGTTATTCTAACCTGAAGTGTGTGTTTTGTTCCGCTCACCGCTGCATGTGATCATGCAGAGCTGCGTGTCGACTCGTCAGCAGCAGCTGATCTCTCTCTCCCGTCTGAAGTATTAAAATAACGTGTTATAGCAGAAAGTTTAATCCAGCGTATTTCTGGTATATTCCTTTTTATGTCACCTGATATATAAGAAGTGTGTTGAATTATGTTATCACTAATATATGTGTGTTAAACTTGAATGGACGAGTCAATTTTTTCCTCTTAAATATAGAGAGGTTTTTTATATTAATATCCCTATAATGATGTCCCATTTGAAGTAGAAGTAGATTAGCGCAAATGGTCTTTTCTTCCACTTTTTTTGTTCTAATCAAAAGGTGTTTTTTGGCTATTTGTGAGTAGGTAAGGTACAGTACAACCTGTGATTTCTGCCTTGAGTAAAATGATTACCCGTTGATGAGTATTTTTCAGAAAGTCAGTAGAAGAGGCCCATGAGTCTCTTTGCTAATTATCAATGGTCTTTGCAAATTAACAGCAGATGTACCCATGTTAAGTGAATTGGTAAGAGATCAGAGGAACTCCAAGGGAGGGGCTTCCTCAGACATAATACAGTTAGGGTCTTGTTAATGGTTAATGGTTCATATCCAGCATGCATTAGCTAAGAAACGATAACAATTTTGGTGCGTAAGCTGCATAGGGGAAAATGTATGTGCGCTTATGTGCAGATGTTAGTTAATTGGATAATTCATATCCTGCAAGACTCCTAAAGAGGCCATGAGAGGATTTGTGTTATTGAGTCACACAGTTAAAGAGACAATGATCGTTCTGAATTATCAATAGATGTATTCATGTTATTGTGAGCGGACTTCGGGGTGGAAGGAAGTGTGTGTGTGTGTGTGTGTGTGTGTGTGTGTGTGTGTGTGTGTGTGTGTGTGTGTGTGTGTGTGTGTGTGTGTGTGTGTGTGTGTGTGTGTGTGTGTGTGTGTGTGTGTGTGTGTGTGTGTGTGTGTGTGTGTGTGTGTGTGTGTGTGTGTGTGTGTGTGTGTGTGTGTGTGTGTGTGTGTGTGTGTGTGTGTGTGTGTGTGTGTGTGTGTGTGTGTGTGTGTGTGTGTGTGTGTGTGTGTGTGTGTGTGTGTGTGTGTGTGTGTGTGTGTGTGTGTGTGTGTGTGATCCCAGCTATACATTGGTCATCTGTTAACATCTCCTTGTAAGAAAATGGGGCGGAGTCAACAACTGCTGACTCATTGCCTAGGGTCCTGCCCAGAAGTGAAACTGGCCAATGGAGAACTACCAGCTCACGGTCTAGGGCTCGCCCAGAAGTGAAATCGCCAATGACAAATAGCTAGGGAGGAGTAACCGACACAACTCCTCCCCACTTGTGTGTATAAATATTATGATATTCTCATGCTCGGCGCTCTTTTCCTGACTGACTGTCGTGGTACGTATATCACACGGTGGAAGGAATTGAGCCCGGAGCACTCTGTATTGTGTATTGTTGATTTTACCATTAAAACAGATTATTGTTTAACCTTTATTCTGGTGCTTTGAGTTCCTTCTTTTATAAATTGACCAGCTCATCAGTCATCAAGGGACGGCGCGGAGCAGAGGTGAACCTTCCACCACCGCCATTGGGTGGTGCTCCAACAGATAAAATGGACTTTTATTAATCCCTCGTGGGGAAATTGTTTCTCTGCATTTGACCCATCCTAGTGTTAGGAGCAGTGTGCTGCCATTTTGAACGGCGCCCGGGGAGCAGTGTGGGGAACGGTGCCTTGCTCAGGGACACCTCGGTAGCACTTGGTCTTGCCGGGACTTGAACTGGTGACCTTCCAGTTGCCAAGCCAAGTCCCTATCGACTTCGCCACCACCGCCCCCAGATTAGACTTTACTCGCGTTTATCTCCATATCGATCAGATCTAGCTAGTTCTAGCTAATGATATGACTACCTGCTTATTAAAAGACACCTAAACAAAAAGTGTCGCTATGCAACTGGATGAGGCCACAAAGTATAGAGCAGCATTATGCATTTGTTTACATGTCCACCGGAACCCCGAGGCATTACCAACAGATCAACGCACAATCAACCCATACAGGACATCTCTTTCTCCATATTAAGTGTTAGACATTAGAATTGACTATTCTTGTCTGTCACATACTCTTTTGTCTGTCACATAAGTGACGCAAGTTGCGCAACTGATGCGGTATTGCGCTAAACGGAAATTATTTGGACCGGACACTTTGACCGGAGAGATTTAGATTTGCCGGTCTTCAGCATATTTTACCGGTCATAGTCCGGTAATTACCGGCTAACAGGAACTCTGACTCTGAAACTGATAGAATTGGATCATAAGATCGTGGTGTTTTTGCAACTTCAGCATAGGGGATTGGGATGTTTATTGAACTTCGGCTTTCAACTGATTTACCTTCGAAACACATGTATGGCTCTGCCGCTCAGCGCTGCTGCTTGCCTCTGTCTGTGTCTGCATTCTTCGCACCTGCCTGTAATCTGAGAAGGTCCCGCCTCTCTGGCTGGCTCCCGCCCGGAAAGTCTTCAGTGTTGATTGACACTTCAGTAATAGCCTATCGTGTACAGAGAGCGGTGACTGCAGCCAGAGAAACGGCCGCATTAGAGCCAAAGTTTTATCGGCAATTTGATAAAAAAAAACGATAATCGGTCAAATGCGGAATATCAACCCCTAGTCTCAGGGCATCTTAATATTTAAGAACCTATTAATGTGTTATACCAGATTAACGGGAAGAATCTCAGCTAACTGACGATACAAACCATTCTTACCAAAACAAAACACAAGTCTCATAAGAAGCATCTAAATGACCCCTGAGCGAAAAATGTCTCACCGTAGCTGTCAATCTGATCAAAAGACTTGTTCAATGGCATTAAAATGAGAAAAAACGCAGCTGAATCGGTTAATCCATAGGTTGATAATGTTTCTGTGGAATAATTTTTTTTTTATTTATAATCCATAATTCCATTTGTATGTAAAAATCGGAGAGTAAAAGTTAGCTGCTAATGGTAGCCACCAGAGTTATCGCAGCTTCCGGTTTTGGCTATGCGTCAGTCTCACACACACACATTACCAAATAAGGAGTATGTGGGAGTTCCCCTCGATTCCATTGGCTCTGACGGTTAGAAATAGATGTCAATCAGCAAAATCGAGCAAAAGGGACCAGAGATAGGTCAAATCCACCCAAATGACCCCAGAAGTGTTGTTTTTTTGCTAAATCTCTCTAAAAAGGTCAAATTTCACTTTTTTTGCATCAATCTTGATACAGGGTACTTATTATATGTGGTAGTTTGGATTCCTAAAGCTTTTAGTCTACCATCCCATCATTCAAGGGTGGTTTTCACTCTAAGTAATTTTTTTTTTTTGGACGGACACAATAATTTACATTTTTGTTACTGTGTTCAATCTGAATTTACTTTAAAATAAAAACATCTATATTGACACTTCTACATCCAACTCACAGGTGTAACCTTGCTTTGAGAAAAAAAAATATTAATGTAACCCTTTTAAAAGGGAAGATATGGTCATTTGTTCTGGGAATGTCATTTTCGAGCCTGAGACCTGAAAAACAGGCTCGGGCTTAACAGGTTTATAGTTGGTCTCTAGATTTCATTAAATTCCTGCACTGTAGTCAGCCAGAGAAGATGATGTTCCTTCCTGTCCCAAAGGCACCCTCTCCTTGAGAAGGAAGACATTGTATAATTAATTTGAGATATAAACAGATCACTGTTTTCACCAATATCTTCAGGAAGTTGTATGTTTTAACTATTCTGTCAGCTTTGTTAGTAAATACTAAATCTATCATAGTCTTGGAAGGTTGATCCATTAGTTGTATTAAGTTGTTTTTATCCGTGATCCATTTTAAGTTCTTTCTATTTTGTTTGTCATTCCAGTTTATGTTAAAGTCTATATAATTAGCTCTTTGTTGGAGTCACAGGAATTCAGCATGAGTTTTACCTGGTCATAGAAATCCACCTTAGCGGTGGGTGGTCGATATAGGCAAATCATGGTGAGGGACATTTCCTCAGATAGTGTGATTTCCACACCAACACAATCAAAATCAACATTAGCTGGAAGAGCAATCTCCCTACAAGTAATGGTATTCCTCACATAAAGCAACACACCCCCTCCTTTTCCCTTCAGTCTGTCCTTCCTAAACACATTATATCCTGACATAGATACAATAGAAGATGGTGACTGTTTTAGCCAGGGGCATCGCCTGGACCTGAAAACATTCGGGGCTTAGCCCACAGTGGCGTCGGCCGCGGCGCTACAGTGGAATTTTCTACTGCAACACTCCCCATACTCACACGCACACACAGTACACACTGTTACTGTTACAATGAAGGCTCGATAATCAGCTCACGGCATATAGGCAGGGGTAAAGTGCTATTTTTTATGAGTGGGGGGCGGACCTCACCTCCTCTAGGGGGGTCCGTGGGCATGCTCCCCCGGGAAGATTTTTTTTAAATATTGAAGTTAAAAGCATCAATCTGGTGCACTTTGAGAGCAACATTAAGAGATCTATGGATACATCTCTCAACATCCATATGAAACAGAACTGTAAACAGATTTTCTTTTTCTTTATGGATATTATACAAATCACTCCCCTTTTAAACTCTATTCTTGTTTTACTGCCATATAGACTATAATGGTCATATGAAGGTGAGCCGCGGAAATAATCTTTTGAATAATTTGTTACCAAACCGTTTGAGAACCACTGAGATAACGGCGCATTCACAACAGCCTTTAGTCTGGCTGAATCTAACCCTGGTGCGTTTAGCCGCTTGTTGCGGTTCATTTGGATCGGTGTGAAAGCAGTCAGAGACCTCTGAAGTGAACTAAACAACCGGACTCTGGCCCGCTAAAATAGGTGGTTTCGGAACGCTTGCTTGCGAACTCTGGAGCGGTTCATTGCTGGTGTGAACGCAGTCCGCACCAAAACATAGGAAGCGTAGTATTTACGTGTCACAAGAACGCGGATGTCTTCAAAAATCTTTAGCGAAAGAGTCATTCAAGACATCCGCGGTTGTTAATTTAAAGAGTGAAGCAGAATTAAGTGTTGAACAGTGTCGTGTAAAGTAAAAATGCTCCGTCAACTACATACAAGTAAGAACACCTGTCTTGAAACGCCCCTCCTTACTGCAGAACATCTCATTATGTTATAATGTTTTTTAACAGACGTTGTCTGATTATATAATCATCCGCGCGGGCCGCTAGTGTCTGTTGATCTCCAGATTAACAGCAGCATGAGAATAACCTGCCGAAAGTGTCGATGCTCCATGGCGGAGGCTCTGGTAGAAATTGCTGGGATTTGCGTTTTTACCCCCTTAATGTCTCATCCAATTGTTGAACAGCATTTCCATGCACATGACTTGTGTTTAAAGTTTAGAGTCCGTTTGAGTTTTGCCTGTGTGAACGCAAACCGAACCTTCTGAAAAATGAAACGATGTAACAAACTGTCGTCTGGTGCGCAATGTATTATATTATTGAGGGAGAATTGTCCGGGGCTAAAGCCCCGAATGCCCAGGCCAGGCGACGCCACTGGTTTTAAGATTCAGATATTCCCAAACAGTCAATATTGGACTCAAGGAGGAGATGTTCTAACTGTTCATGTTTGTTGCAGATGCTGCGGAAATTGTCCACTGACTAGTCCCTTCGGCTTGCACCGAGGATCCCACACTATTTTTGCTTGATTCACTGTTTGAAACATTTTTGTGTAACAGTGTTTTTTAAATATCGGATTTCTAGGCTTTACCTCGGTGCCGTTGTTGATAGTGGAGCAGACAGAGCTCGCTGTTGGTTTGTGGTTCTCTGTTGCTAGGCCGCTAGCCATCGGCGCGGACCCACAGTCCCTCGGCAGAGCTAGCTGTTCAGCTAGCCCGCCTCGTCTGAAGCCAGCCGGCGACGCGTGGATCTCCGCCGCTACGCCTCCAGCCCTCGGTGCGGGCCCCCAGTCCTCTGATGGTGTGGAGATGGACCCTGCTGCTAGGCCAGTAGCCGTCAGCGCGAGACCACAGAGACCTGTCCGAAGCCAGACGGCGACGTGCAAATCTTCGCTGCTGGGCCGCCAGCCCTCGGCGCGGACCTGCAGCTCTCCGGTAGGGCTACTCTATTATGGCAAAAATCATAATCTCGATTATTTGGGTCAATAATTGATATCACGATTATTAAAAACGATTATCCATTTACTTTGAAAACATCAATTTATTGAAAAAAAAAAAGGAACAGTATCTTTTTAACAGTTGATTACCCTGAAGTTTAAGTATAATTCAACTGAAAAACCAATACAAAAAAAATAGATGGTTGTGTGTGGATCTCTGCTACTCGGCTACCAGGCCTCGGTGTGGACCCGCAGTCCTCCGACGGTGTGGGTAGAGGTCCTGCTGCTAGGTCGGCAGCCGTCAGCGCGAGACCGCAGAGACCAAAGACCAGACCAGAGACCAGACCAGAAACCAGAGGTGGTGCTAGCTGTCCAGCTAGCCAGCCTCTTCGGAAACCGGCCGGCGGCGTGTGGAGCTCGGCGGCCGGGCCGCCAGCTGTCAGGTCGATGGAAGCGACGCCGGGACCCGAACACGGGTGGATATCTCCCGACAGCAAGAGACACAGTAGAATCAATAGCCCAATATTCTCCTTTTTTCGTTTGTGTCGGAGAGAGTCTGCCAGGAGTGCCAGATGAATGTACTGTATATTACTTGCCGACCATGGCCGAAGTGCTTAATATTCAGCCATGTTGCTGGTCCAAATAATGATGTATCCCCGCGTGTTGTTTTATCAAGGGGGCAAGATCAGTGGTGTAGCCAAACAGAGGCCCGAGATTCAGAGCAACCATCCACAGATAGATCGCTGCCACTGCGCCCGAAATACCCGCCACCATCTTCAAAGTTGAAGTAGTTGACCTTTAACACCACTTATACTCTCAATCTTCTTTATCGTCACCAGTGTGTTGTCTTGTAAGTCAAGTGAATTATGCAGGTAATGGCCAATTAGCTCATGAACCATGCTATTATGGAGTTAGTTTTCATTGTCATTCCGCAGCTGCATTGCAGTTGACATATTTAATACCACACTCTTGACATATAATTAGGTTTTATAAATGCAAAAATGGTTAAGGTAGCACATGATCTCGTTTGGTAGGGCCTTAATCTATTGCTAATGTCTCAGGTTTGCGTGTCATTATGAATAATACCTGATTTGGAACTTTGAAGCGCAAGAAAAATGACATGTAGGGTTGCAACATTAGATTGTTTTTTTATTATCTGCCAATAATAATTTTCTTGAAACCCAGGGGATATTATCAATTTTGATTGCACTTTCAAGAAGATCAGTTGTTTTAGCAATTGCCCAGAGTGACATAGGCTACCGTATGTTATGAGAGGACCAAAGAAGTCAGGTCACATAGTTATAGAGCAGGGGTCGGCAACAGGCGGACCGCGGTCCGGATCCGGACCCAGACGCCGACCTATACGGACCCGGAGCTATAATCAATAAATTAATAGGGGATTTTTCGGCTCCTCCCGCTTTTTTAACGCTGATTTGGGTGACTTGTGTAATTCGTGGAGAACCGAAGAGTTTTCGTTTTGGGGGTGGGGGGAGTCCGTCCGTCAGTCAGTCAGTCTGACTGACGGACAACTTCTCACTTCAAAAAAGAAGAAGAAATCTAGACCGCAAAAATAATTAAACAAGCGAGTACCTGTTTTTCCTGGCCAAGGACAGGTTCAATACACAACACGAGCGTAACGTGTCTTCACGTGGTATATGTCTCGTCTGAAAGGAGTGCTGACAGAGAGCACCGGAACGCCGCTCCAGCCCTTAAAATATTGCAGTACCCATAAGGAGCCGTACACATGCCGCAGTGTTTGCGTGGCTGTGTCTTTAGATGTAAGCACAGTGGCGATCTGTTGTTATTAGCATCTGGTTAGCTAGCTATACTAACGAATTTAAAGCGCTTTTCTACAACCAGGTGGAAGAGAGCTCTCTCCTGAGAGGCTCAAATAACCTCAGCTCAGTGGGGTTAAGGCACACCTTGATATGATCAATAGAGTTATTAATGAGACTAAATGAAAAACAGGTATAAAATACTATATGACAGTAACAAAAAAGTTGTTAAAAATAACAAGAATAGAGTTTAAAATGGGAGTGATTTGTAAAATATCCAAAAAAAATATATGCTTACAGTTCTGTTTCATATTGGTGTTGAGAGATGTATCCATAGATCTCTTAATGTTGCTCTCAAAGTGCACCAGATTGATGCTTTTAACTTCAATATTTTAAAAAAAATCTTCCCGGGGGAGCATGCCCCCAGACCCTCCTAGAGGAGGTTAGGTCCCCCCCCACTTAAATCATGTTCACATGGATAGGATACTACATTTGCACACATCTTGTGTCCATATCTTTCTGTTTTGGTGGTCATGCCACACCGTGCACATGCATGCATACGTGAGTCATGGTGAGATATCTGGATTAAGAGGTTGCTTTTTCTTTGCACAGCATGCAAGAAAGGCCAAATGAATGGGCTGTGATTTTAGTTTTTTTAAGCAGAGGTTGAGTTCAATCATTTGTACGACCCTCGGAGGATGTTGTAAAAATTGAAAGGAAAAAGGTTCCCCACCCCTGCTGTAAATAATAATAAAAACCCTTGATTTTTAACTTAACATTTCTGTCTCCTATTGATCTGAGTATATTATAAAGAATAGCCAGTTAATTGAAGCATTATAGCACAGGCCTTTGTCAGATGGTATATTACGCTGTTTTTTTTCTGCTTCGAATAGTTCTCTCTTTTTTCACCATGCCTGTGTTTGCATCACTGTAACCAATGAGCACCTGCATGTGTATGAGAATGGCCCTGACTCCATGTCGGCCCAGAATTACAAACTCCTGGCAGGACAAGCTCGAGCTCAATTCTTACACTGAATTTAAAAAAAGTGAGTGAGGGACTGCAATATAAGAGGGAAAGAAAGAGAAACTTTAAAACTGTTAAATTGTTATGCTGTGTAAAGACTGATATTGTTCTATAATCGTCTGAAACTGTTAAGTCATGATGTGAAACGGTTAGCAAAGAAAAAGGGACTCTCAAGCTGCTGCTACACTTTATTTTTATTTATCTAAAATTAAGCACTTTTAAGATGCACATATTTTCAAAAGCTATTTTATTTATTTTCTCTATTTTATTTGTAAATGCAGCCCGAGAGGAACATTACACATATCCACAGTATTTACTGTATAGTTCAATGTTAATTGACAATAAATATTGTTGTTTTTGAATTGTACTTTATTTGATTGGCAGTCAGTTGTTGATTACATGCAGATGTTGATAAATCTACGGGTCACTTCAATATATATCACACTAATTCATGAAGCAAGTTAGACATTTTGATGTTCCGGACCTTTGCATGGGGAGATTTTCTCTAACTGGACCTCGTTGAATTTTAGTTGAAGACCCCTGTTATAGAGTGACGAAATCTGGAAGGAGGCAGGGCATGGACTTAGATATACGAGAGAGCAGTTTATTTCCCGTTTTCAAGCAACACTTTTGTTCGCTAATCTGTAAAGGGCTAAAAACAATATTCAGACATAAATACGGTTGAGGGGTTGCCTTTACACGGCTCAATGCAGTACAAACAAAAGCAGAACATTCTGTCATTTAATTACCTGGAGCCATCAAATGTGTGGCATTTCTGCTTAAAAATTAAATGAACCATTCCTTAGTTATCAAAATATGACCCGAAAAAAAATTCTGTCAATCAACAATTGATCTACTGACTGATAGGTACAGTTCTGACTGAATGCATTTGTTTTCTTTGTGTATAATTGTAATATTTTTACTCATTTTAAGCATGTTGGCTTTGAGAAAGTTTCTCATGGATAATTTTCAGGTCCAAAATGTTGGACCCCTAAAGATCTCTTTGTCAGTACATTTTTTGTTGACATTTATACAACCTGTTACATCATAAGGTTGTTGAGAGGAGGCTCACACAGGGAGTTATTTCATAACCTTCAAGAATGCTGTATACCTTTTTATATAAAGTAGTCAAACAATCCATCCTACAGCCCAATGGTTGTGGTATCTCAATATCCTGTGTTTTCATTTATTTGTTCTGAGTCATCTGCTGCTTCCTCAGCAGACTGGCATGCTGGAACAAACAGGTCATTTTCCCCGTGCATCCTGTCATTGTTGGTAATCTTTCTAGCCGTCGTTGTTGAACCAACTCTTTTGATTAATACCTAACCTAATAAGTACCAAATATGCGAGGAAAGTTTCAGCATGTCTCACATTAAGGTGCTGTTTACAACGGAACCGCGAAAACGGACCCCTAAAACGATAACGGGTCCCAAGGTGGATAGATCTACGGACGGAACGCTCTGGGGGGCCAAACGGCTCTGTGTGTACGCCCTATACGATCATTACCTGATAACGATGAAGCCATACCCCGCCTCTCCCCACCTCTGCTGCTCACTCCTGTAGCATGGTCAGTAGCTACTGCTACTGACCATGCTACAGATGTTAGTGCACAATCTACAGCTCCTCTACCACAACCATCGGCAACAAGTGGACATGGAGAACTACATGAACTACATGTTGCTAAATCCACCGCGGAGAATAAACAGAAGGGCAACCTTGCTCGGGGGTCGTCTTCGCTGCTTTTGGTGTATTTTGTGGCGGAAGTACAGAGCCACTTACAGGCCCGGCATATGTACTACAGCGTCTCCAGCGGGTCGCGCGGTCTCATGTGAAGGGACACGTTTATTGAGCCATATCCGTGTGAACAGAAGACTTTTTTGATATCGAATTCGGTTCGTTTGCGTTTCGTTTGCGTTTGCGTTCCTGTGTAAATGGGGCCTAAAAGTAGCAACTTGTGCTTCTACTGGTAATTGATTGATTACCATTGTTGTGGAACAATTAAAACAACTCGCATGAAACTAAAGGTCAATTGCACACTGAAAACTTAAAACATATTTTGTATTTAATTGGCCTGTTAATAATTTATGAACATTTAGAAAATCTGGCTTGGATTGCAGCTTTATTGGTTTTTGGTTAAAAAACTATGTTTTCCTTCTACTATTTCTACTAATTAATCTTCTGTTGTTCCAATAACATTATGAAATACATGTTTCACTCATTCATTTTTTGTCTACATAACTGATTAGGTTAGATAAATAATGTTACAACCATTTAATCAGGATATAATGAGTTTAACAACTAAAATAGTAGACCTACATTTTTAAACTGGATGAGGATCAATTGAAAGTTGATGAAAAGTTAGTTTCGATTTTAAATTTGCATCCAACTTTCAAAACAGGTAGGTAATTACCTAAAAGCTACAGCCTGACTGCTGGTCACAAGACCACAGGTTATTTTATTAAACCTTTATAGCTACTGGAGGTCTGCTGACTACATTATGGTTATTTTAACCTTGTGTGAAGTTTTCCTGCCATAGTGTAAGGTCATGTTTGCTTATAGCCCCCACACACAGTAGAATCTCTGCTTCAAGACAAGTCAAGGCAAGTCAAGGTGAGCCAGGTCTTTATTTGCATACAGCTTTACTTACATTATGTAGGTTAGCGTCTGTTAAGCCTTTTAATATGGCTGTGAATGTAACCTTTAATACCTTGCTCTTATTTAAGTCAACAAAGGCAAGGAAATCATAGGCGCAATATCTATTTAGAAATCATAATTGTCTTTATTTCAATCATTAATCAAACTTTAATTATATTAATCATTGTATTGCTTTGGTAATATTTTGTCTGTCTTCCTCTTCCACTCCTTCATGCATCAGAGTTTGGCAAAATTGGACGTTTTCTTTTTTGGATGAGTTAAATAAGACGTCACCGGCCGAGATGACAACGTTCATTTCTCAGCAAGCCACAACCTGCTTTAATCGACCGAAAAAAACTGCACACCTTATAGACCGGCTACTTGTAAAAGTATTCTTTTATGGCAGAAGTGGAGTTTTGAGCAATAAAATGTCTTTACAACAGGAGATGTATGATTAAATGTTTACTTTACCAGACAATAAACTGTTACAGAAGTCTAACCCAAATGTGGTGAAATAAATTCTTCCTCCTTTTTCCAGTAAATAGCCTAACAAAGGCCAAAACAACTTTCACTCTTTAATTCTTGACCAACTTTATTACCTGTTTACCGTGGGGTTTTCTGACTAAGCAGTAGACATTCCAGACCCTTATTTAGTCTTAATGCCAAATCTTCTTATGTAATTAATGTCTGAACAGTGTACAATAGGCTCAGTCCAGCTCTGGAAGGTGAACTTGAGGAACACATTGTCATAAACCTGGATAATAAAGTCTTAAATGAAGATTGGGAAATGAGGACGGGAATCTGTAATTGATTCTGTTTTGGTCGTGCCATTTCCAGTCCTTTGTTATACACTTTACTGTTCTACTGTGAATTTCTGAATGCCTCAAGATGCAAATGAACCCCCCCCCCCCCCCCCCCCCGTCTCCACTAATTGTTGACCCAACACTAGCTATTTTATCTGTTCATTCACACCTTCTTATCAATAGAGTCAACAGCTTCAATCAGAAATCAGTCCACAAGGTTTCCAAAACAAGACCTCTGATGCCACAAGCTAAAAATGAACTGCAAACAAAGGTTGGCTTGTTTTATTTTGAGTTTTAAAATCTATTTGTGTAGGCCTTACCTGACACATACCGAGCCCTGAACCATTTTACTTTTAGTTATTTTTTAGCGTTTTACATTGCTATATATTGCATGTCACCTTGCAAAATTTAAAAGGAATAGTTAGTCATTTTGGATCAAACTAAATCTATCTAGCAGATCAAAAGACTCATAACACTCTACTGTCTGTAGAAATGAAGCTACCTCTTAGCTTAGCACAAAGACTGAAAACATGGGGGGAAATACAAGTCTGGCTCGGTCCAAAGGTAACGAAATCAGCATACCAGCTCCTCTACAGCTCATTAATAAAGTGTATCGCTTGTTTAATCTGCACAAAAAAACATAAATGTTACGTTTGTCACTTTCCAGACTTTTTTATAGGAGCAGGGATTTTCTGGAGTCTCAGCTGGTTGCCTACAACAAACAACAAATAACACTATAATTAATGAGTTTTATAGGTGCTGGATTTTATAGCCTTCAGACAGAGTCACACTAGCTGTTTTGATGGCGATGTCCTGTAATCCCTCGTGGGTTGGGCAAACTATTTGGCATGAAATGGAAATAAAAACGAAATAACACAAAAGATTATGCAAATAATTTGTAGACTGTGAGAACAAAATTCAACGTTTATTTGATTCGTTTACAGTTTCCAACTAAATGCTGTTAGCATGGCAGCTTGGTGATGCAGTGTGAGTGTGTGTTTGTGTGTGTAGGTTGTTGCTAAAGGCTCTTCCTGTTGCCTCAGCACCGTTTTCCTGAGAGCCGGGCAGAAACTCCTGTGTTGGCACACCAAACATTTAGTTGAACTGTTGTATTATAATGTAGATGGTTAGTATGCGAGTGTCGTCTCCTCTTATTTAAAAGTAAACCAGCAGTCATCGGAGTCATTTCTGGTCACCATTCAGACCCGATTTCATTGGGGTTGTTTTCTAAAAGTTTGGCACATTCTAATGTCTGTGTATAAGCATGGCATTTTTGGGGGAGTGTGCATGTGTGTGAGCTTGCGTGTGTGTTGTCTTCTGTAAATAGTTTGAATTCCTCAGCTTTTTGAAGTCACGCTTTCATGTGAAGCCCAGTGTCTGTTTCATTTTTTGCGTCCACTGGTAAACACGGAGCCAAAGGCAGATGTGTCGTACTGAGAGATTATTGTGTAACAGAATTTGATTATATTTATTTTAATTGTATTTACTTCAAAATAACACAGTTATCCCATTGCTCTGCTGTGAGGATGTTAAGTGCGACCAATGACACTTCTTTGTTTTCAAACCTGACCTGTAGCTGGGTGCTTCGGCCCTCACAGGACACTCATTGGGCTGTTTAGTAAAGACAGGATAGTGGTGGGTGTTTGTTGTAAACTGATGCCTGGAGGTAGTTCCTGGTCACTTCAGGATTATCTGGACTAAAAGAGCTACATGCCACAAACTCTGAGCCTGAGGTAACACATGACTTAGCCGGACTAAAGCCGGGCCGACCTTCACTTTCTCAAATGACTTTAAAACACTTTTGTCCTTTGGCATATTCAATCATAATTATATGGGAAGCTGACCACTGATTCTTAAAAGCCACTCTCAGTTTAGGTTGTTCTTTACCCTGAATTGTGTGCTGACATGTAGCTTGGACCAGGTCCAAAGTACATTCTTCAAGAGCAACTTTCTAAAGAGAACCTGGATTGATGTTGTGAGCAGTTTTTGATTAAACTATTCCCTTCTTTTGTTCACAGTGTTTCAGTGGATTCATAATTTGTAAGTACTTGTAAGATTACCCTCGGGCCTAAGCAGCCTTTACTTGGATATTACAATCAGAACCAAGTTTTTTAAGCTAAAAAAACATATAAATTACGTAATATTGGCTTTGGGTTATTCTAATATTATGCAAGCCCATTGAAGTGTGAAATCGAAGTAGTTTAAAGATAATATCAATTGTCATACCCTGCCTACAAATGCTGTTTCTGGTGCCAATTGAAGATGCCTTTGTGAATCTGATGCAGCGTCCTAGAGTTCAACAGTGTTACACAATGTTAGAGTAATATCAGACATCCTTTGTTAAGTGAGCCTCTCATCTGTGTCTTCATCGAGAATATCCTGACGAATATGATGACAGGATCCTTCCTGAATGCAGCAAGTGTTTAAATGCAATGATGACACCTCCGGTTATAAATGCTGCTATTGTGCAACAGGCTGTAAAGTAACTACTGCAGGACTTTGATTTCAGCATATTTGAGTCATCATGTCTGCAATTACTTGGCATTTATGACAGGCTCTGCAGTCAGAAATAAAGTGTTCTACTTCCTCACTGTCAGCTAATATTAAATGAGTGCAATATAAATGTATTTATTTGTGATAAAATATGAAGATCAAACACTCTAGGAGGAGGACTCTGGTGTGCAGAGCTCTTTTTATTACTTAGTTATGACTCCTTCGGCCTTCGTTATATGAATTGATCAACAGTAAAGTTATATTAAACTGTTTATGCTGTTCTCAAATAATATAATTAAAATATGACTCTTAAAGTATGACAAAATGTTTCAGTAGATATTGATCACAGATAAGGGTTTTTATTAATAATGAAACAGCAAATACATGACTTGTCACAATAACATTCATCAAGTATCAAGAATTCATGATGGCAAAAATATTTACAAATAATCAAGATATGTGTATGTTAATATTATTATATAAGATCTTGGAGGGAATATTTGGTTTTTGATTGGTGTTTTAGGGAAATTGAGAAGTATTTCAGTCATGGCATGAATTCATTGATTTATCCTCACATTTATCCTCACATTACTTGCATATGAGTTTTGGATTTCCTTTCGTGTGGCCTTTCTCATCTGCCGACTTATGTAAAGAAATAGTTTCTGGTCACAGAAGCACCAACCGGATGTTTCACTTCATCTCACATACCTTCACCCCGCCTCCTTATCCATTCATGGTTATCATGTTGTCACTCGACAGTAGGAATGTTTCTGTGACAAGTCTTTCCAGCTCGTAAAGTTCGAAACAACTCCTGCAACAAATCTCCCCTTGAAGGTTCACAAGGGTTATTGCAATATTGAAATGCAATTGGCTGGCATTTTTGGTATTACTATTGTAGGCGTCATTAAATAATACGTTTACATTTGAAGATGATGAATCCTTTAATGACATGATGTGAAAAAGCTACATCTGATTAATTAAATACTGAAAACTTGTCAGCTGGGCTCTTATAATAATAATAATAATATTACTTTGTCAATTTATTACGCACCTCAGAATCACCAGAACAAGAACACGTCATTTATTCCGGGGTGAAATAACGTTGTTTGACTGTCGCACTATTTTGGAAATATTTATATAAACATAAGAAGTTGAAGGAAAAATGTGCAATGAGGATCATTGTAGCTACTTAAACACAGCATCAGTTTAGACAAATGAATAGGGATGTTGTTATCTATAAGTAATGGGCGTGTCAGATAAGATGATATAGTGGTGACTTTTTTTATAGACTTACACAATGTTTGTTCATGTAATAACCTGCATTGTTAAGGCCCAGTTCTTCCCTTGAAATTGGATTTTTCTTTTTCACTTTCAAATTTTCTCTGCATTATCCCACAAGAGCCCCAAATGCTCAGAAGACTTGTCCCCTGATCTGTGTTGCTATGGAGTCCCTGGCAGCCTTCGTGTAGGCTTGGCTGTAAACATTTCAGGGTTGTTGTACATGGTTTGCTGCAGGTGCCAGCAGTTTCTTTCTTACCTTCGCAGCTAAGTATAATCTCCAAGTTGACTTGGCTTACCCTTATTTTCCCCATCACTTTTTGTTCAATCATATTTCAGCAAGTTCAATGAAGCCACTTAAGGACTCTTTTTAACACATGGGCTTTTCTTTTGCTTAATTTCTGCTTGACGGGATTCCACATGACAATACCACTAACCTGTTGAGCCAGTTGAAGTACAGAAAAGGGTCGGGGAGCACAGTAAACAAGACAGGGAGAGGGAAAGAGGTAGGTTGAGTGGAGGAGGGGGACAGAAGGGGAGTTAATTCAGTCACTCAGCCAAAAAAACAGTGCCACGCCCCAGGTGCCAGGGCTAGTAAGAGCAAGCAGCAGGAATGTGAGGGAATTGAATGGGAGTGTAAGTCCTGCCATTCACATGGTGAGTGCTTTCTTTTTTCACCTTCAACCGGCACTACTTACCATATAAACATAGCACTAGGTATGCTTAGGGTATAAAGAGCACAAATATTAAGTGTTTGGTTCAAAATAATGATGGGGTTGCCACTTTTTTTATTAAGTTGATAGTCATCAAATAGCATGGATAGACCTAATCAAAACGATCACATGTGCATGGTCAGGCTTTAATCTGTTATGATGATAATCACAGAAGGACAGAAAATGTAAGGTTTTCCTCAGTGGTCTGCACAACATGGCTTGAGTCTAAAGTTAAAATCAAAACATCACGTGATGCAGAGTTTGTTCAGTTTATTTCCCAGCAAAAAGGACTGACTTTTGTACGTCTCCTGTGTGAAAGGGACAGTGTTTTGTCACGTGTAAATAAAGAATTGCACTTGGGAAACAAATATGCCGCAAAAAAAAAAAAAATGTCAGTCTTAGAAACGTCAAGGAACTGTGGAAACACTTTGAACAGGCCAGCCAGTGATTCAAGACCACTGCTCCGAGAGAAGAGTACATATTTTCTGTCTGTGCGGTTGGCAATCTGTTTACTGGAAGTGCTGCTCAGTCTGAGCACATGTTGCTGCATGTGCAGTCAGTCAGTGAGCCCCAAGAAGACTTCAGAGTTAGCAGGGGCAGAGAAAGTGTTTTCGTGGAGGTTGTGGCGGGCGTTTGTGTGTATGTGCATGCATGTGTGTCTAAGATTTTGTTTGGAGAACTTAGCAAATAACCAGCAAAACCACACTAGAATCCTGTGCGTATCTGAGGTTCAGTGTGACTTATATGAGTTTGCTGAGTCCAGATTTAAGCTCCCTTTCTGGGAACCAGCATTCCCTGCTCTTCTAAAGCGAGCTGTAGGAGACTGGAGGGCTTTGGGAATCAAGAGGCATGGGCTGGTTTCAGTATGTCCCAGGTTTGTCTATTGTACACAGCGAGTGGTAACAATGGGAGGGTTAAGTATCTGATATACACACCGAACCCTGGGACTCAGCTGCAAGTAATTAAAGCTGGCAGTTGGCAGAGAAGAGAGTCAGGCGACTGTAATGGCCGCTGTGAGTTCATACCATAATATTTGGATGATGAATCAAGCTGCTAGTAAATGTGTTGTAATGCTGTTGACCCAAGGCTTTCTCCCCTAACCCAATCCTGTTGGCCATGAGGGAGGCACAGAGAGGAGAGAGAAAGGCTTTGTACCACCCTGCAGGCTGTTGGTAAAAAGACGTGCAGTTTATTCCGTACACAACAACTTTTAGATTTTACTTCAGTGCTCTCTTCTTTTTCTCCTTTTTTCCATTCGGTTTGGTCCTCCTCAATGTGTAAGCAGAGCCCGAATTCACCATTTTAGCTTTCAATAATTCATAAAGAGAAGATGTAGATCACATAGGGCCACTATTTAATTTAGGAAATTACATTTTTTTAATTGTTATATATATATGTGGCATGATTCTTGCAGATATGCAGCCTCTGGGAGAGTTTAGTAAAGTAAAGAAGATGAAATATAAACCTGTTTGGCATCATCCTGCATGTTTTTCAATGGACATCAATCTGCATTGCGATCATTATTTTGTCATTTATTAGGTTCGTTGCCAAAGGTTTGTTCTTACACTGTAAGAACAAACGTCACAATGTTCTTACAACATCAACCTTAATAGAACTTCTGAGAAAAGAATGACTCAACACAACATACACTCATGTCATTTTAACTTCTGCAAAAGTCATTGAGCTGACATTTGTGAATCATAATTCTCATTTAATCAACACAAGCTGTCTGGTTCATGTAAGTATGTCACCTTATCATTATTTTTACATGTCCTATATCTCTCTCAACAGAATCAGCGTATGAACTTCTTCCCAAGGAGCTACAGTTGCCTTTCTCCACTCAGCAGAAGCCAAAAATCATGAGTCAAAAGAGCGGCGGAGAGGCAGGGCCTCCCCCTTCAGCTGCTGTTGCATCAGGTAGGATCCCACTCCTATTATTTGTATGTCTCCTCTGTGAGCAAGATGGACCCCCCAAAAAAGAAAGCAAAACAGTCTACATCTGTTGGCAAACAAACACCTGCATATGACAGTCTGTTGCTCTATGATCCTCATGTCAGTCCCAAAAACTGAAAAAAACTACTGTGTAAAAAGGAAGTTGCATAATTGGAGTAAAGTCAGCTCAAAATGCCCCCCCGTCTGTACAGTATGGTCTGTAGATTGTGGTCATAAGTATTGACATGCAGTCCATGCACTGAAGGTTTGGATACTATTTAGATTCCTCTACCTTTTTCCTTTGTGATCCGACTGTAACAAATATTATTAGTTTAAACCGCACACAGAACCCAATAATGATGAGAGAGCCCAACAGAGCTTAATATTGAAAGTGCTGCATACTCAGAACTAAATACTTGGTGGGATTTTAACAGCTTTCTTTTATTTCTTAAGTTTTTTGGGATGAGAATTAGGAAGCTTTGAGTGGCTGTAATCACCTTGTTGACCATTTTGCATTTTCAATGTGGAGTTGTTGAGAAAACAGTCAGTGAAGTTCAAAAGTCCAATAAATCCAATTTAAGGTGTGGCCGGTTATTGTGGTTGATAATCTGGTTTAAAACTTCCGAAAAGAGCTAACATCCTGATTATTATGCCTGCAGTGTGGTCACATAAGAAAGGCTCATTTACAACTTTAAAATAGTGTCAGTATCGTGTTGTGATTGGACAGTATTTTTTTAAACAAATATTTTACCATTGGAAAGGTAGGTTAAATCAAATCAAATCAAGTTTATTTATAAAGCACATTTTAAAATAACTTTCGGTCGCGCCAAAGTGCTGTACATGAATAAAAAATATACGGAACATATTGCAATTTGTAGCATTTAAGTTAAAAACAACAAATATAAAGGCAGACACAGTTAAAATACAAAATGAAAAATGTCATGCTCTGCTCACTTTTAAAAGGCCAGAGAGAAAAAGTGTGTTTTTAGAGAGGATTTAAAAGCCCCTAGTGTCTGGGCCGACCTCACAGGTAAGGGCAGAGTGTTCCAGAGCCTGGGACCAGCTGGTTAGGCATTTAACTATAATAAGCAGTTTAATGCTGAGGTAACAAAATCACAAAACAAGATGTGTTTACAGTATAGAAGACGTCTTAAGTTATAAGGAGACTGAGCCTATGTCTCTGTCAGGAAATGGTCAAGAGACACTAATTCTGCGTCAACTCTCTTCAATTTTTTATTTGACCTTTCACATTTTCATTGTGACTGCTTGGCCAGTCTCCCAATTGGCAAATGATTAAAGAAAAATAGGATGTGTGCTAAAGGGTAGTAATCCAACAGTTTAGTGGACATACATGTCCGCAAACGTAAAGGCTTTAGTCAAAATCAATTAATTGTAGAGAGATAAAAAAAAAAAAATCTTTTAATTTCCCCAAATTCCCAAATGGTTTTCAGAAGAAAAGCTTAAGATTTAAAATATAAAAAATAAATGACAGTGTAGCTGTTTTGCTCTGCTCCCCATTGAAGCATCAAGGCATTAGAGTGAGTTTCAGTAAATCCATGGACTTCAGTGCTCCATTACAGCCACTTGCAGCGCTCTGACCTGTCGGAAAAATTTGGTCTGTAAAAGGAAAAAGGTGAAGTATATTTTACTTTACATGGAACTATAAGTTTAAATGAAAACTGAAAATAACATCATCTGGCTTTTATGTCTTTGTTAACGTTTCATTTCAAATATATGTTTCTTTAAACATACTTCTCATTTATAAATATTGTGCTTAGCAACACAGGGTTTCAATCATTTGCAGCACTGCTAAATACAAATAGGGTATATTGCAAAAAAACATTCCACCTCTCAAAAGCAGAAATAGCACTGGACATCCAATGTCATTCGAGTATTTGGTCTTATATTTAAGTTGCTATTTTAGGTTTTGTTGGTCTCTGATCATGTATATGACTTTGTGTTTTGATACTTGCTCAAAATGACACTACCTTCATTCTTTTTATGTGCCTCTTTTTCTTTACGATTGTGTGTTTTGCAAACTAATGAGTCACCAAACAATGCAGAATGTCAACAGCAGTCTAACTCCTTTTTACTATCTGCAACTTAACCAGACTTTTCCCCACTCTTCATCTAGTTCATTATAACTATTTGAATGCTTTTGAAATCACAGTGTATGTCAGCATGCTGGAGCAACAGTTTTGAAAAACAAAAATACCCTGTGTTATTTTTCTTTAAAAAAATTTGAATACATTTTAACTCCTATTGCTCATTCCCTGTCTCGTTTTTATATTCCAGGAAGTTCCCTCTGAAGCAGGGAGTGTCTGCATATAAAATGGTCTGCAGTTCTCTGCTTCATAGGTCAGAAGCTTGTTTATTTTGTCTCTGTGGCTACGTTCAGTCCCAACTAAATGAACTTTTGTAGCAGAAAAAAAGAAAACAATTAAAAGTAAAAGCTCCGAAAAATTGGCATGCTACATATTTGTACATATAACTGTTTTGAACTTGCCTCTCCATTTCATCATTTTGGCAAAGTTTTTAGTTGAACACGAACAAAACGCTAATATTAATGATAAATTAATTCCGTTTTTTGTTGCAAATTAGTTAATCCACAAGCAGTTTTTGTGTACATTTTTTTCTAAATAAGGGGCATGGTTTTTTTATCCCGTTTTTTGCCCCTTTTTAGCCGCACCGATACTGCGCTTCACATACTGCACATTTACAAATCCTCAGACATCGCCAGCACCACAGACACACACATTCAAGATCTAATGAAAAGGGGGAGATTTTAATTGGATGAATCTAAAATTGCTAAAAAAGGCAATAAACCAAAGCAATCATGAAACAAATTGCTGCTTAAATGGGACTGCTAGCCAACACTGGTTGAGAGGCCTTTATTCACTGTCTAATTATTTGCACTGTAGATGCCATGTCCTCCTCTGTGACCATGGAAGGCCCCCGCAGTGCTTTTCCCACCTCTTCCAGCCCCACCATGCATTCCAGCGCTTCGGCCACTGACCGGAACGCGGTGCACGGCGGCAATGTTGACCCGGAGGACTGCAGGAGTAGCAGAGTAGTTCCAGAGGTTGTGGGAGCAGAAGGTGGGAATGGCAACAGCAGCAATGGTGGTAACTGCAGAGGCAGCAGTGAGCAAGGAGGAGGAAGAGGAGTAACATCCCAGGAGGCACAACTACATCACCAGATGACCCCATCGAAGCGCCACACTGTACTGAATATTTCGCCGCCTCCGCAAGACCTGTTTGATACCAGCCAGATGTCCTGCCAGGATGAAACATCCCTGGACTCAGAGCAGAGTAACAGCATTTGGATGGAGGACTCTCTGTCCAACTTTAGCATTATGAGCACTGTCTCCTACAATGACAACACAGAGGTGCCAAGGAAGTCCCGCAAACGTACCCCTCGGCAGAGGCCTGGTCCCAAGTCTCGGCCAGCAGGGGAAACCAGCATGGACGTGTTTGATGCAGACAGTGCCAAAGGGCCACACTTTGTCCTGTCACAGCTCGGCCCTGACAACAAGACGGGATCCAAAGGAAGGTTTGTATGACGAATAGTTTTATGATATACGATCACTTCGATGTGTATGATTTTAGTGTACATGTCATGCTCCTCTATATCTTTGACAAAGGATGCTATGATTGTGTACAGATGGTTGAAGGAATTGGTCAATTACAAAAGAAGGAGTTTTAAGGTTAAACGTAAGGACAGCACAAGCTTGCAGGTCAAAGTTTCTGAAACTCTACTGGAGGGTTATAAGGATGGTGGTAGAGATCATTCTAAAACAATGCTCAGAAAACTCTAGAATGTATTTAACTGGAATCACATCTGGTGACTGGTAAAGCCATAGCTATGACTTTTGTGCTCATTAGATAAATAATTTCTTCAACATTCAATCAACCAATTCAGTGGAGTCCCCTGCCTTGTACACATCTGCATGTATTGCGTTTCCTCACTTATTTACTGTAATATGTATCCCAGCAAAGAAAACAAGGACTCCACTTAATGCAGGATGTTGCTTGAGTAGTACATTGATTTGTATGCATTTAATATTCTCCTAGCGCTAACTTTACGCTCTTAATTAAGTCATTCATTTCGTTACCATTGTCCGAAGGGCCCTTGTGGATAATCTCATAGAGCACTCATCAGTATAGGCATTATTAGGAAATCACTCATGGCACAAACAGATGGAAATCTTCAGCAAACTACTGTGGCTCTAAATATCCCACCACCCTTTGAATGAAGAAGAGCGGTCAGATCAGAGGAGAGGGAGGGGCAGGATACTGAAGTACAAACAATGGTCGGCCACAGTGAATCAGAGCCTCGCTCAAAGACCTAGGATAAGCAGAGCCGATTAAATAAACAGATAACTCTGAACGCTTTAAGAGATGGGCATTGAATATGCCTGGTTGATGCTCAAAGCATCTTGGGGGCTGGAGGGCGAGTGGTTTCTGAATAAATAGGTACATACGTAAGTTGCATTCATTCTAAACATCTTCCACCACAAAATGTGAAGATGCCAGCCGGGTTGCACTAATTGTTTCAAATACTTGTATTGAGAAGAAGCATACAAGTGTAATCAATAGTACAGACTTCTTTGGGGTGGAAATCGTGCTTCTTTTTTTCAACATAGAAGACAAACAAGCCAACAAGAAATAATAAAGAAAAAACATAGCATGACAGGAATACCATACTTAATGACATACATAGTCATAGTGGGAAAGAACATACAAAATAGTATATATAATACAAATAAATAAACTTAAAGGGTGCAAATGAGCCCAGACTACCCCCGGTTGCACTAATTAAAATAAAATGTATTTAATATGTTAGAATTAGGAGTAATCTGCTGGTGTCTCTGTCAAACCGAATCTTCATTGCAGCTCTGATGATCCTCAGACAACTCACCACAAAGGAGGCGCGCTGTCGATGCAATTCCCACAGAAGAGTGAGGGGAAGGAGCTGAAGATCGTTGTGCAGCCGGAGACTCAGCACCGAGCTCGATATCTGACTGAAGGCAGCAGAGGGTCCGTGAAGGACCGCACTCAGCAGGGCTTCCCTACTATTAAGGTAACCTTGAAACAGCCTCCAAAATGAACTCTGTAGTCCATGCCTTTACTTAAGGTTAATGGTTGGGGTAATGCCAGGGGCTTTGAAATATGTTCCTGAAAGATTTGCTATTTTAAGAGCCATAGGAGCAGTGGGGCAATAAAAAGGTTGAATATGCTCATGGTAGAATAGTTAAGGTCACAGTGTAAAAGAGTCTTTTTCTGGAGGCTAATATGCTCAATAGGGAAGACCGAATCACATTTCATTTCCAGCCCAAATGGAGACTGGTAATATAAATTGCTTGTCAATTTTGTACTATATAAGTAGAGAGAAGTGGGTCCTGTTCCAAACATTAAACATATACAGTACTTCATGTTTCACTTGTTACCACCTGCATTTCATTTCATTTCATTTCATTTCAAACCTTTATTTAGACAGATAGGTCCCTTGAGATCATGGATCTCTTTTACAAGGGAGACCTGCATCAATTTAGTTCCACATGAAACATAAAAACAACATAAAAACAAACAATAGAGGACATCATATTTACATATTCACCAACACTTACAAACACCCATAGACTAGTGTCAGAAAGCATCTCGTGCAGACGTGCCTTAAAAACATTCAGAGAAATAAAATTGCTCAATTTTTATTTGGAATGTAGGCTGTTCCAAGCAAGTGGAGCTGCGCACATAAAAGCCGTCTTACCTAAGACAGTCCTCACTCTTGGCACATCTAACAAGACCACATCCTGCGATCTCAGACAATAGCTCAGGTAATTGGCAGGTGCATACATGAGGAACAATTAATAATACTTTTGAGTTGTGGTGTAAGGTGTTTCTACAAAAGCTTTATGGCAATTACCTCGATATATTTTGTATATATATGATTTGATTATTATGAATGTCAGTCCTTTGTATCCTGAGGTGATTTGGAGATGAATCTGGGCCCAGAGCATTGTGGGTGCTACTGAATAAGTTACTGTGTATACTGTCAGGGCTTGTGAAGAGCAAGAGGACCCTGATGTAATAATATAATGGTCAGACAAGGTAACATCAGAAGGTAACAAATACATGTCTGCTTTTTAAAAGGCTGACTCGATTGCACAAGAGGGTAAGCTGGTAAACAAACTGAGAATACAGGACACAAGAGGCTGAATTGCTAAATGAGAAAATGTATAAATGCACTCTGGGTGCATTTGCTGGATAGGTAGAGAATCATCTGTGTGAAACATGTTTGATGGTCCTATAATTTAAACTTTTGTTTGTCTTTTGTTTCATACAGCTGGAGGGAGTGAATGAGCCAGTGGTTTTGCAGGTGTTTGTGGGTAATGACACCGGGCGCGTTAAGCCTCATGGTTTTTACCAAGCGTGCAGGGTGACCGGCCGCAACACTACCGCCTGCAAAGAGGTGGACATCGATGGCACCATTGTCATCGAGGTGTCCCTGGATCCAAGCACTAACATGAAACTAGCGTAAGCCATTTTCTTTTACATTAAAAGTGGGTTGTTTTCTTCTTCTTTTAATATATTATACAACAAATAAAGTGTTCTTTGTTTGTGCCCTTCATATATAATTCAAACCAATTGCTTAATAAAACAACTGCATAATCAGGCAAATAATTTCTTATGGCACACTTTCAAGTTGTTTAAACTAACATGGCGTCTCTGTGCAGGGTGGACTGTGTTGGGATCTTGAAGCTCCGTAACGCTGATGTCGAGGCTCGCATTGGTGTTGCGGGATCAAAGAAAAAGAGTACACGTGCACGGCTGGTGTTTAGGGTCAACATCCCCCGTGCAGATGGATCAGTGCTCACTCTGCAGACCCCTTCTTCTCCAATCCTGTGTAGTAAGTCTGTCCCCTTATATTTCTCTCTGTGGAAATGCTGTTAATGCTGTTATAAATAAAGGTATAGGAACTGTTTCACTTGAAGGAAGAGGCTAAATAGACAGCTGACCTGTAATCAATGTGTGTCTGTAATCTTCTGTTTATAATATCTCAGCCTATGATGTTAATTATTATAGGCTGAGCTTTTCAAAACAGAAGAGGTCCTGTTTCCAAAGCTGAATCCTGCCCCGAGGTCAGGATAATTCGTCTTTTTAGGACCACATTTGAGGAGAGTGTGTACAGATCCCCTCAGAGCCGAGTGTTATGTAATAATGCATACAGTATGAGGGTGTGGTTGGTTTCATAAACAGTTAAGACGCTTAAGGCTATGAGAAAGTTTCTGTGTAAGAGGATTTGGATTAGGGAGAACTGCTGCGAGAGAGACACAGGGGAGAAAGAGAAGGAGAGGAGGAAACAATAGACGTGTGAGGACCTCTATTGTGTGCACAGAGCTAGCGTGCAATCCAGGGAAATATGTTTACAAAACCCCCCAGAAATTGCAATCCCCCGCTTGGCATCCAGAATACTAAAAAAGATTTGGGAAATGTTTGGCTGGATTTGAGCTCCAAGATTGTTCAAAGTTGTTATTGCCCTTTTCAAGGCCTGTGAGATATAGCCAGTATTTAAGTTTTATGAAAACACATCAAATCATCCGGTTGCCTGCAGTTCTTGTATAAAACATTGAATTTGGTTTTAATAAAACATTATAGGATGTTTTTTAGTCTTATATTGCAAGTCTGTTTTTGTGTCAGATTACAGACATAACTACAGTGGCAGTTTAATCGTTTTTCAAAGTTTTGTCAGATTTTTTTGTTATCCAATTATCATTAAATGTATTACTTTGCGACATTTTTAACATCATACATTATTGGATAAAACACATTTAATCCAATAGGCTCTTTTTGTCTCTTTTTAATAAACCTGGGTATGTTTGATGAACAATAATAAGTGACCCAAAATATCTGCTCTGTTTCCAGCTCAGCCTGCAGGAGTGCCTGAAATCCTGAAGAAGTCACTACACACTTGTTCAGTGAGAGGTGGAGAAGAGGTCTTTATTATTGGAAAAAACTTTCTTAAAGACACCAAAGTCATATTTCAGGAGAATATCTCTGGTAAGAATTATTATTTTTTATAAAACGATTTTCTTCCATACATTATTGTCCTCCAGTAAACATGGCATCTTCTCTCTGTTCCAGACGATAAATCCTGGAAGGCAGAGGCTGAAATCGACATGGAGTTGTTTCACCAGGTAAAATGCCATTGCTCGTGTTATTTTTGTACTGAATGATTGATTTGAATGACTAATCAGCAGAGCAGATGGAAGCAGTCCTTTCAGATTTGTCTGGGGCTTTAGATGTAATCATCTTAAATGTGCTGCCCGTTCAAAGGTTTGAGTAGTCTCATTGTGCTCTGACCTAATTACACTCATTCTGAGAGGCTAAACTGATTGTGTCTCAACAGTCCAGTTTAAACCTTTGCCCCTGATAAAGAAAATGGTCCAAAGTAGATGAGTTGATGAATCTGTAGTTGATAGTAAATGCTCTAAACCAGTGTTTCTCAAACTTTTTCATACCAAGGACCACTTAACCAATAAAAAACACTCGCGGACCACCTAACTCCACAAATATAAAAAACACATCGTTTTTCTAGAACAGATTACAAATCGCCTGAAAATGGTACAAACAAGTGGCAACATGTGGGATGAAGGTGTTGCGATGGGCTATTTCATGCAATCGAAAGTGAAACTTAAGCTCGCTCCATTGCGGAGATATACCCGCGAGGGTGCGGAAAACTTAAATATATTTATTTATTTCAATTATGAAATGTTACCAATATACTCACGGACCACTAGGGGGCGCTCATGGACCACCAGTGGTCCGCGGACCACACTTTGAAAAGCACTGCTCTAAACTCATTGGATTTAGTTTTTTGTTAAAGATACCGTTTTTTTCAAACATTCCCAGTGTTGTTTGGGTTCATTGTTTCTGACTGGGGTGTATCTGTGGTGTAACAAACATATTGAATGCATTTCCTAACTAAAAAACATTTCAGCACTGTTGAAGT
Source organism: Pseudochaenichthys georgianus (assembly GCF_902827115.2). Classification (NCBI taxonomy): domain Eukaryota; kingdom Metazoa; phylum Chordata; class Actinopteri; order Perciformes; family Channichthyidae; genus Pseudochaenichthys; species Pseudochaenichthys georgianus. The sequence goes on from NC_047505.1 coordinate 36,584,548, forward strand.
TGGCTAATGGCCTTTCTTATGAGGAAATGCTACAATTGTATAAGCTTTGCTGCCACCTGTTGATATGAGAGAGTCATTAAACTGAGGGATGCAGGCACTCGGTCAATATGGCCATATTTGGTTGGCCCAATCACAAAGTGAGAATATTGTGATTATATGAACTACATGATGATAATAACTGATTTGCATTTTAAGAACCATCATGTAAAAAAGATGAGCAGGTTTCATGCAAAAACCTTAGATATTTCCCTTTTTGATAAAGAATTAATTTACAAGACAAATCTTTATACCTTAATGCAGTCATCACTGTGTAAATCTAATCTTCTCATTCTTTATCTCCACTACAGTAAATGCTGTATAACATCCTGCAGAAATGTGTATTGCATCACCCCTATGCCCATGATTGTTAGGGAACAAGATACAAACAAAGTGTTGACCTGCTCGTTCTCATATTGCTTTTCAATATATTGTCAACATGCTCTTATCAACCCTTTGAATCATGATGCTGTTAGATCAACTGTTTTCATAACTTTTTGCTGACTTTTCTTTAATGATGGCCCCTCTATAGAATCATCTGATAGTGAAGGTTCCTCCGTACCAAAACCAAGCCATCACCTCCCCTGCGTGTGTGGCAATATATGTGGTGACGAATGCTGGGAGATCCCATGATGTTCAGCCGTTTACTTACACTCCAGATTCAGGTTCGTTTTCAATTTCAGTTGATTTAATAAATCGGACAACGTTTTTCATCTGGCTTTTTTGATAGGCCACTGATGGGGAGACCATGTCTTATTATACTATAGCATGTGAACTTGTGATTACTATAACTATTTATATTAATTATTAACTATACTTGTTAGAATTACTGGGTGGCACCCATTGAGAACACCCAACACTTACAATTTCATAGGATCAGAACAAATAATATTAGCAATCATTAGCAATATATTTCAAGTGCACAAAACACAGCCCATTTCTAAACAGGAATCCAAAGTCATCCATCTTCAACACTCTTTTATCGGCACTCTTTGATTGTAAGGTCTGCAAAAAACGCTACTCATACTAAACTTTGAAAGATGTGCTCATCAAAGTAACCAAATTATTATTTGGAACTGGTTGTTGTGGTTGTGTGGGCTCAAAGAGATAAAACTCTGTTTTTGTTTTTCCTTGTAGCAATAAATGATGTTGCCGTGAAGAAAGAGGCGCCTTCTCCAGTGAATACTTGTTCATTTGATGAAGGTTTTTATTCCTTTGTTACTTTTTCACAACCATGATCGTAGCCTTCTATTTGAATGTGTTTCTGAGATACTCACACTGTTCTGCCATTTATTCTGAATGGCTGAACGAAAAGCACAAGAAAATATTTTGAAATGATTTCTTGATCTTGCTCCTACAGTTGTAGATGGCGCCTTGATGCCTTCAATGTTGCCTTTAGTGAAGCGAGAAGATGTCACTCCGATGGAGGTCACCAGCAACCTCCAATCTTCTGGTGTATTTAAGGTATTATATTCATCTGACACTTCATTAACTGCCTCATTAATACCTTCTACATCAACACATTAAAGTATTTGGATATTTCAGATTAAATTAATGTTAAGTAAAGTAACATCTATTCGATACTTTATTCTTTAGTCTATAAAATAAGTGTAATTTCATGTTACAGATGCATATTTTGTGAACATATGTCATGAACATCTTTAAGTGGTTTTTAGATATGAAAAAAAACAAATACAAGACAAAGATGACAACAACATATGTGGACACTTTGAAAATAAAAACACAATACAACACAATACAACTAAAATAGAGGAATCTAAAAGCAAATTAAGCACACCTTTTATTATCTTTTATTTTGTGTTTTCAGCAGACAGGCGACCTGTGTCCAGCCCAGCAGAACCCAGACATGACTGCAGGACATAAAAACAGAGTGTTCTCCAACAACCTGTCTCAGCCCGCAGGCGACCCTGACAAAGGCCAGGCTCCTGTCTTTCCCAACACAGAGCCCTTAAGCACGATCCAGAAGCAGGACATTGCACCCGCCAGCTCTTTCTCTGTGCCCGCCGACTCTCTGCTGCAGCAGGGATCCCAGCAGTTCCTCCTGGAGCCCAGAGAGGGCCTCGGGCAGGAGAGGCCCGGTAACGGCTCTGGATCTGTGGGGAGGCTGTGTGGAGAGCCTGCGCCTCAACAGCAGCAACTCCCAATGTTCCCTCCAGACGAAGTAGCCCAGCTGGAGGAGGCAGTGAGGCAACTGAAAGCCAAAGGGTTCTGTAACCTATCACTTCAGTCTGACAACTCAATGGCAAAACAGCAGCAACAACACATCCAGCATCAGATCCAAAAACAGCAAATTCAGCAGCAACAAATCCAGCAACAACATCTTCAACAGCATCAGCAGCAACAGCAGCAGAATCTACAACAGCAGCTGTTTCAGTCACAGATCCAGATGCAGTGCGGCATGTTTCAGGAGCCCCCCCAGGCCAAGAACGCAGAGCAGCAGGGCCCCTCACAAGGAGTGGTGACAAACCAGGGGACTCTCTTCCAGCAGGCCCAACAGCTGCAGCAGCAACAGCAGCAGCAAGCAGCTCTCTTTCAGCAGGCCAGTGACCTGCTCTCTATTCAGACCAACTTCCTCCAGCAGTCACCCTCACACCCTTCCCCACCCATGTTTCACAATCCTAGTTCTTTGGCAGAATCACAAGACCCTCAGGGGGGGTTGTTTCAGAAAGCCTCACAGGAGCAGGTCCAGGCCGCTCTTTTTCAAAACACCATGACAGTTCTACAGTCTCCAGACCAGCAGCCCTCAACCCCGGGACTTTTCCTCCCTCAGACATCCCTGCCCTCTCAGCTTGCAACCAGTAGTGCTCAACAGCAGCAGCAGCAGCAGCAGCAGCAACAACAACAACAACAACAACAACTGGCCTTCCTCACTGCTCTACAAACGCCTTCCCCTGAACCACAATCAGTATTTCAGGCTCAGGCCCAGCTTTCCCCCATCCAACAGAGAAGCCCCATGGAGCAGCAGCAGCCCCCCCAGCCTCAGCCTCACACACAGCCAGCCCAGCAGGTCTCGCTGTTTCAGAACATCACACAGCATCCATCTTCAAACACACTGTCTCCAGGTCAGCAGCAGCAGCAGGCTGGCCTACTGTTCTGCAACAGCCCTCTGTCCTCTCCAGATCAGGCCTCCAGCCTCCTGTTCGGCGGCCAGGGCCAGATGCCCCCGCTGACTAGCAGCAGTCTCGTTTCCCAAGAGCCCCAAAACCCCTCAATGCTCTTTTCCCAAGCCAGCATGGTGGCAGTTAACCAGCAGGACCGCTCTGAGCCCATGGCCCTGGGGAACCCCACAGATCGAAGGCAGCAAGTCATGTTTCAGGAGCAGCAGCCGATGCAGCTGGGCAGCAGTTCAAACAGCCGGCAGGAGCAGCCTGTGGGCCTCTTTATGCCTCAGTCCAACATGGGGTCTCTGCAGGGGGGGCTGGCCGCTCAGGAGCTCGCACAGTCAGCCATGTTCGCCTCGCAGAATGGCGTGGCTAACCTCCAGCCGACCACCTCGTCGCCAGTTCAACAGCCCGGGACGCTGTTTCAGAGCGCTGTGGGTGGGAGCATCAATCAGCCCAGCCAGCCGCAGCAGCAGCCTGGCCTCTTCCTGTTCGGGATTCAGAACGGTAAGGAATTTGTTACAAAGGTGAATACACTAACAAACTGAAGTACGTTTACACATTAAAGGTCACCTATTATGCAAAATCTACTTTTTAATCTCTTTTATACATAAACATGTGTCCCCTCTGTGTAAAGAGAACCTGAAAGTTTCAGCAAAAAAGATTGGCTCACTTTTTGTCCTGATCCATTTATATAAATACCTCTCCAAAAACGAGCTGATCAGATTTTGGCCACTTTATGATGTCATAACGATTTTTTGGCTTGTGTAACCATTAGCCAATCACCAACCAAGGTAACCCCCCCCCCCCCCCCACCTTATCACCTGAATCTCCTCGTAGAGCACCGTTGTGTTCTTTTTAACCAAATATCTCTCAGAGGGGCGTGGCTCCTTATTTTCATCTAAAGTAACAGACAGAGAATCAGCACTTTTGAAACAGAGGGGATTATGGGTAATGCTACAATGCATGATCTGTTTGGTATTTTGAGCCAAACACTTCAGAGACATGTGTTGTATATATCTGAGACCTGGAATATATTGATGAAAAACAGTATAATAGGGGACCTTTAAAGAAACTTTGAACAATAAACTTACATTACAAACATACAATATAAGTGTGAGGTTTGTACACTCATTGTGTTCCCTTCTTGCAGAATGTGGCCAGCTGATGAACACTCCTGGGAACACGCTGTCGGATCAGATCATCGCCATCAGCCAGTCGGGTCAGAACCAGAGAGAGAGCGACGCACACATCCAGTCGCTGCTCTGCCAGTCTCTGTCTCAGAGCGGGCCGGTGCAGAACAGCATGAACTCTCCTCAGAACATGGAGAAGATCGACGACCTGCTGGTCAGCCTGCAGGAGTCGGGCAGCAACTTAACTCGTTCCTACTGACCTTCATACAGAATCTGTCTTTACTTTCATTTTTAAATTCTTGTAAAAATGTAGACAAAATGGTTAAAATACTGTCTGTTGATAAGCACATGCAGTAAATGATTTGTGAATTGGCCCTGCATTATGAAGTTTAAGACAAACAGAACATTTTCTTAATTGATCTTATTACTAAATATCCTCTAACACATTATTCAGTTTACTGCCGGACGGAGGATTTATTAAGAGCAGTAAAGGTGCTGCTGGCCTTTCTGAGCCAGTCTCCCTCTCCCAAAAAATGTCCTCAAAATGAATTTCTAAAGTGGCATGAATGATATCTGTTAACTCATTATTAAGGACAAACTGGACATATGAACTGTGAATTTGGTTTGTAATTTCTTGAAAAAGTGAAGCTCTCTTGTTGACTTTATGATTGACTGACGCCCCTTTGTAACAGACTTGAGCAAAATTAGATAGACTTCAGGCAAGAACAGACAAATTGTAGTTATCGTTCCTTGTGAAGAGAAGCATTGAAGTGGTCTTGTTATCATTTATCTTATGAAGTTTTGAGTGTATCTGTAGATAGTTTGTCAGTGATTTTATCTGCTGAGTCTTTCTGTTCTCTAGATGTTTTCTAAAGTGTTCTCCAAAGTGTTAAGTGGTTTCCATGAATAGTGTTCCCTTTGATACTAATTGTGTAGTGTTGTTACTTGGAAGCTAGAGTGTGCAGTAAAGCAGGAAGGTTTTGTATGTAGGGTTGAATAGATCAATTTTGTGAAAGGTACTCGCTGTTTCTCATGGTTGGAAAAGTGTTCACCCAACAGGGCAGAAAGTGTGTTGAGGGAAGGTTAGAGAAGGCAGATTATAAAGAGGTAATGGAAAAGTAGAAAAGTGAACTACACAGGTCTGATGTGTAGTCACAAACACGTGTCTTTTATGTTGTTGCTGATTAATTTTAATGTTGTAGCAGCTATCGTGCCCCTGAATATATAAATATACTGTTTCTGATAATCCAAAAAGTGACTTTATTGATATGATTTAGAAAGAAACAGTGTGCAGTAGGAGTATAAATACAGTGATGGTGCGTTTTGTTGATATTTACAAGAGGCCTGGATAAACTAGATATTGTCTTCTTGATGTCTGGTGCAATGTGTAGTTTAGCAAACAGCTGACGTTGAGGCGGTGCAGTAAAGGTGGTCACATTTGTTGGTCTTGAGTTTCTTTACTTGCTAGCAGTACCGTTAGTCTGACACTCCCATGTCTAACCAAAAGTAAAAATAAACCTAATCTGTTGTTCCTCTTTTGAATGGGTGTGTGCCCTGGCTGGGGTGTAGATAAGAAGAGGTATTTTATCCCAGAAGTATTTAATTTGTCCTGATGTGCCAAACAGCCTTTACCAACAAAATATATTTCTATATGAGCTACTTTACCATCTCTAGCCCAGTGTACAGATAGCACTTTGTGATATAGTAAGCAAACATGTTGAGGCTAACATTTAGTCTGCATTCATCAAACCAAACTGTCAGTTTTATACTTTTAACAACAGACTCTTCTTTTAATTCACAACAAAGAGAGGAATCTTTTAAGGAAAAAAAAAACAAATATTGGCTGATTTTTGTTTTTTTACTTGTAAATTCAGCACTTTAGGATGCTATCCTTTGTGACCACTTTACTCATCGAGTGTACAGTACAGTCCCACGAGAGGTGGTGTGGGTTATTTCAGCCGCCTCTTCCTCGTTGTTTACAGTGGGGAACATACTTATTTGTTTAACTTGCTGTAACAACTTTCAACTACTCAATCCCAAAACCTAATGCATTATTTATTCATGAAAACAGAATTGGAAATCTGGACAAATGGGGAAAAAGTGGCTTTTTTCCCAATAATCTATTTCACGTGACAAACAACTCATATTCAAATAGTAGGATGTAATATCGTATATTGTTATTGTGTGATTTAGTATCATTTTAATGGCCTCATTCTGCGTCAGGCACGCATTACTGGAATAGTATTCTTAAACCAGCTAGAAAAGAGCCTTTTTAAACAGTTTATAACAATGTGAGTGTTGAGGAGAAGCAACAGTTTGTTGGATACAGCTGTACATTGTACATCTCATCCAGGTTAAGGTATTAGCATGTAGTAACAGAGCCAATTTTACACGTTCTCTTGTAAATGCAGTCGCCTGCCGTTAGCCAGCGGCCTCAGGACCAAAGTTTGACTCAAATGTTGCTGTCCTGACAACAGGCCGGTTTTTCAGCTTTGTTTTTCAGTTTGTTCATGTGTTTCACTTAAGAAACACATGAACATAGAGCATCATTATCATCATTATAAGGCCTGATGTCCTGCTGCCACACTTTTCTTTCTGTTTGTGTGTTTGTTGTCTTTGTGTCATGATTAGTTTCACTGTATGCGTGAACAAGGGGCTGGTCTCTGATGATGATGACAGAATTAGTTCAGTTTTATGCTTGTTTTTATGTGTACAGTTTATTAGAAACACATTAACACCATTACATTTGATACACCTATGTGTCAGAAACAGCTGTTTTATGATGGATAATATGTCAAATTGACTAATGTGATTTGAGGGTTTTAGCGGTGTGAGGGTTTTTTAAAGGGACCCTACTCCTGAAGGAAACCTAACTTTGGAGAAAAAAATCTATCTGCGATTGGCTTTCTTAAACTCGTGAAATAGAGGAGCTTAAATTTCCAGTGTTGAGTATTTATGACTTCATTTGTTTTTGTTTTACACAGTTTAGATCTTCTTTTTTTCAATATGTGTAGTACCCGTGCCTCTCTTCAGAGAATCATTTCTAATTTATTTGTGTGTTGTTCATTATATATTTTTCTTCCCTTAATCAGTTGTGTTCAGATATTTTATAACTGTATTAATGACAGCAATGTGATTTGCCCCCCCCCCCTCCACACACACCTTCTGATACTGTACCTGGCCCCTTTTGATGATGGTGGTAATGTCTTTAAAGAAGATTGTACAAAAGAAATGTATATTCCTGTGCACAGTTACTCCTTTGACTTTTATAATTATATACACTTTATTGTACATATCATGTGCTTGTAATTGACTACAACACACTGGCCCTGTTGTCTTTTTTGACCAAATAGTGAAACTCAGTCAAAATCAGAGATTCTTCAAAACAGGACCAACACATGTCAGTATTTTACTACAAATATGTGAATGTGATTATACAGCAAGGCTGCAAATGTTTCACTTTGATCCAAAATGTTCTTTTATACACATACTGTGGATGTAATTACTTTTTAGAAATTACAGTTTCCTCATTTGTGTATTTACATAAACTGGATTTCTCATATTTCCTTAAAATGCTACTAACTTTCTCTGTTTCAACTGGTTTATCTTAACATTACCCATTCATTTAATATTAACACACTTAATCTGCTATCACAGGTTGTCAAACTGTTTTGATTCAATGTAACTTTAGACACCGGAAGATATTGTACATGTGCCTTGAAGAGATGTTGTAGTTTCAACCAGATTGATGTTTTATAATTGTTGCCTGTTAATACCCCACTGGTTTCTCCAGATGATGATTAGTCCTCATTTACTAGAATGTTTTAAGCCATAAGACTTTAAATGTACTTTAATTGCTCCACAATAGTGACCAGATAAATGTGGTTGTGTTTGATAAACTTGTCGTGCAATTTCTGTTTCTGTTCTGTATGCATCCAACTTGTTTGTACTGAAGTATCCATTGCATTTATGTTATACAACGTAGATGCAGATATTGTTTTCCCTGAAACTGCTATGCAGCTAATATACTGTAAATGTAGAACTGTTAGTTATTGAATATATATTTTTCTAAATAGCATCTCCTGTTTCAGCATAAAGGGGAAACCAAAGTAGATGTTCTTTCTATTATTTATGTTGCTTTTTGAAATATTTTCTGATGCCTTGAGCGCCGCCTGAAACCGTTATCAAGTCAGTTAAAATGCAAATGTCTCTTCTCAACAACCATCTCCGACTGAAACGAGGGTCACTAATTGTTTTTCATTCTTTATTGCCTTAATGCTTTTTGGGTTTTTTGTGGATCTAGGCTTACTGTTTACTTGTACTTGTTCCTAATCTGTCTGATTTCTCTTTGGTCTCTGAGTGGATGTCATGGTGTTCTCAAAGTAAAAGTCAATTAACATTCAAATATACTTTTCCTGTAATTTAGTTAACAATGTGATTTGCAAATTGTGCGTACTTTCATGTAATTGGTCACTTATATGTTCAGAATCTGGTATTATTATTTACCAAAGTTCCCCACATACCTGTAAGATCTTTGAAGTCTCTTCACTCCCAACACAAGTGAACCACTCTTCTAGTAAACAGCTTATTTTTGGTCCTAGAAAAAGCAAAGGGGGGTGTTACGTTTTTACCTTTTTGTTTCTAACCATGTGAACAACTGTCAAATAATCACCCTTGGAAAACCAATATATTTTCTTTGTGCTTTTGTTGGAATATTTTACTCTCTTGCAAATTAAGTTTCTGTTAACTTGCTGCTATCTATATTAAACATATATACTTTGAATGTGTGACCTTTGAGCTTCTTTTCATGTATTTTGGTCGAAGCAGTACAAATTGAGACACATGTGCTTCTAATTTTGTTTTTTCCCGTACCAAAGTGACCATCTTCAACTGAAGTTACTTTGCACCGGTTAATGGCAGGTGGTATTTCTTTTTTTATACTGATATTGTTTTCACAGAAGTGCATACTATACATATATCGACACAGAGCAGACATTGTGTAAATGTAAAGACACAATGTAGTCACTTGATTACAGCTTTAATGGAGATTCTCTGCTCCTTGACCCTAGCTTCTTCTTCAGATGCCTTCTTGTCGGCTTTCATTTGTCTCTTCAGCTCACTGATATGAAAGAGGAATCAAAGATGAGATATAGGTTAGATATTATAGTTTAATGTCAATGATTAAACTAAAACTTGAATTGCCCGGATGCTCAAGTGCACACACATATTTTTTCACATAACCACGCATTTAACTCTATTCTGGGGTTTATATAAATTATTCTGGTGTTTATATAAATAACCAAAAACATAGAAGTCCATGGAGAGAAACACTCATGCAGAAAGGGAAAGGGGACCATGACAAAAGGTTGGTTGTTTTTCTCATTGGAATGGAAAAGCCACCAACCTTTTGTCACCTCTCCAACGGATCCCGTACATGTGTGCATGGACTGCAGCTGTACATGGGGATGCACATTTTAACCACTGTCCCCTGACCGCAAAGGCCTGGCACAGCTGCTGCCCGACTGCCCTGACCAGGCACAGCATACTGAGCTACCAGTCAGCGGACAGACCTGAGAAAATAGATATTTATTCAAAGCAGTGTAGCTCACAGCATGTACATAAAAAGGCTGTTTGGCCCACCAGGACAAATTAAACACAACTGGGATAAAATACCACTTCTTATCTACACCGACATTCCAGAGCACACACCCATTAAATAAGGCAACAATAGGTAAGGTTTACTTTTACTTTTGGTTAGACATGGGAGTTTCAGACTAACGTTGCTGCTAGCAGTGCACTTGATTACAGCTTTAATGGAGACTCTTAAGGCACATCCTTAACATTATTTAAACATATGAAACAAACGTGCAGTTGAGGAATTCGCAGCAAATGTCCCTTACCTAAAGTCGTATCCCTTTGACTCTAATTCCTTATAGAGGCAATACAATATGCCTTCATAAAGGCTTCAGTTATTTAACATAAAACCTTTGAAAATCATTCGGCCATGTATCATGTCCAATCACAGAGAATTATAGCCTTATAAATGTTGACTTTACAACGTATTGTTGGGTGTAGAGAACTATTCCCAAGTTCTCCTTGGATTAAGGGTTGAAATAAATAACAGGACAAGATGTTGTAAGTTTTTGTGCAACATAAAAAAAAAATCCAAAACTTAACTTTGACTTTATTGAACTTAAACTGTAAACCAAGTTATGACCGTTTTTGGAGGAGAAAATAGGATTATTGTATTGCTTATTTAAAATATAATAAAACGGTTATATCTAGCTTAGTGTTTATCAGATGTATTATAAGGTAATTATCCGGTAAATAATCTATGATGTTATAATGTTTGCCAATACATTTATTTAAACCACAATTCTCCATGAATAAAAGGAAGAGTCATTATGAATAATAAAACTTCTCAAGTCTTACCATAGGTAGACCACAGGGCCAAAACAAAAACAAAGAAATATTTATGAAAGTACAACCCAAAATTAACAATTTACATTAAAGGTCCCATGTCATGCTTTTCCGGTTATTACCTGTCCCCTTGTGTGTTATGTAGCCTTTTCTGCATGTAAACGGTCTGCAGTCATGAGCTCCAACAAGCCGTTTAGGACAGAGAGTGAATACACATACTATACAGAGATGCTGTATGAGAAACCAGTGTGAGTTTGGACAATTGCACAATACAAATCTATTTTAGTATACCTCAACGATGGAATTATGATCAGTAGAAATGGTCATGACATGGGAGCTTTGAAGGTGGGGTAGGTAATTCACTTCAGAAACACTTGTTGTTATATTCCATGGAATGCTCTTAACATCCCGATAGCAATGAATATATTAAATGCTTTGACAATAAATACATAAAAAATGGCATCTGTGAAAGCCGTCGCGCTGTAAAAAGCACGACCAATCATTTTAAACTGCTAGCCTTCCATCTCGTGCACAAACTTATTTCGTGCCCTCATTGGTCATGTGCGCGTTTGTGTGTGTTGGAGGAGGGGCTCTGTAAGGAAGTCTGAAGGAAGAGGCAGATTTTTTCCGGTTGTGGTACTTTCAAATTCTAGCGCACTCGAGCTGGTTTCTCCATACCCTACCTTTAACAATTATTATAAAAAATTATCTATTATTATCTGACTCGAGTTATTTTTCTCCTATGTTTCCAGTCTACTGATTGATGATTACAATGATTTAGCTCATTAGTGGCCTGACTGGCCCTCCTAATTTGGTCTAAAAAAAGTCAATGATGATAATTGTGAAGGGGTGTCCAGCAATCAATAATAATAATGATGATGATAATAATAATAATAATAATAATAATAATAATAATAATAATAATAATAATAATCCAGCAATTAATAATATACCAAACTACATAGGCTAATTTGAGATTCGGAAATTAGTTTTTTAAATCATATTTTCATGTTATAGTAGGCCTTACATCAACCTGTTTGAAACTTCAATGACCCCATGATGTGATTATTTATATTTTAAAACCTTTAACAACTATATTAAGATGTTCATAAATATCTACATTTATGTATAAATGCATATGTAGCAGTTAGACAAACATAATTATTAGATGATCTCATTAATACCTATGTTAGGCCTATCTGTACTAAAAAAAAAGTGAAAAGGGTGAAAAAAAAAGTTTCCTAAGCCACCTTTTTGTTTTAATGTATTAATTAGACAAAATGATTTGTGCTGAAAGTCATATACTGTTGTGTCTCAAACGGATAGTCTAGAGTCACTCTAGGTTATTAATTTATTTGCCAAATAGTTGCTTGAAATGCTACAATAACATTTGCAATTCGTTTCTGATCTGCCATGTAGTATGTTCGTTTGTCTCTCAGCCACCGTAGTGTCGTGAACAAGTGGGCGTATCTTGTAGGGGGCGTGGTTTGTACCGTCTTGCTCCGGCTGCAGTTGGACCCTTCCCGGTGTTTTCGGTGTGTGCCATGCGCGTCAGTTGCTTTTTCGGAACGTTCAAAGCATCATCGACAACATGGCTGACGCGACTTCGGCGGACGGAGAGAAACTCAGCAAAAAGTAAGCTTATTCTTCTCTTTAACTGCATTTTTATCATTTTAAATCATTCACTTACTTCGATTTTTAGAAATAACATGTAGTTTGGGAAATAATTACCGTTTAAATTCGGCTATGCTGCGTTAATTAGCGTTGCATCAGGTCAGAAGATGCAAGCGAAGTGAGGGCACCATATGGAGACACGCGACAAGCCTACACATCCCATAATTCAGTTCGATTGTGTCACTGGTATTTGTAGTCCTGGGCGTGAGCTGACGCAAATCGCAATAATGCATTTTTGGAATCAGTAAAACTACAATATCCACAATAACGTTATGTTGAAGAAACGTCCTTCCTTGTTTTAGATAATGTCGGGTTAAACGTGTGATACATTCTAGTTGTTACACTTTACTCATGTAGATGGCTTTGTCATCATGTATTTAAATGGTTTAAAAGCGTCTTTACCGTTCTTAAAGAATGCTAACTGCATGCCCTTCGTTGGGCTTGAGTTTCTTGTAATGGATGTGCCTTAAGAGTCTCCATTAAAGCTGTAATCAAGTGCACTGCTCGCAGCAACGTTAGTCTGACACTCCTATGTCTAAGTAAAAGTAAACCTTATCTATTGTTGCCCTATTTAATGGGTGTGTGCTCTGGAATGTTGGTGTAGATCAGAAGAGGTATTTTATCCCAGTTGTGTTTAATTTGTCCTGGTGGGCCAAACAGCCTTTTTATGTACATGCTGTGAGCTACACTGCTTTGAATAAATATCTATTTTCTCAGGTCTGTCCGCTGACTGGTAGCTCAGTATGCTGTGCCTGGTCAGGGCAGTCGGGCAGCAGCTGTGCCAGGCCTTTGCGGTCAGGGGACAGTGGTTAAAATGTGCATCCCCATGTACAGCTGCAGTCCATGCACACATGTACGGGATCCGTTGGAGAGGTGACAAAAGGTTGGTGGCTTTTCCATTCCAATGAGAAAAACAACCAACCTTTTGTCATGGTCCCCTTTCCCTTTCTGCATGAGTGTTTCTCTCCATGGACTTCTATGTTTTTGGTTATTTATATAAACACCAGAATCATTTATATAAACCCCAGAATAGAGTGAAATGCGTGGTTATGTGGACAATTTTATATGCGTGTGTGCACTTAAAGATGGGGTAGGTAATTTTGAAGAAACCAGCTAAGGTGCGCTAGAATTTGAAAATACACAGCCGGGAAAAATCTGCCACTTCCTTACAGAGCCCCTTCTCCAACACACACGAATGACCAATGAGGGCACGAGATAAGTTTGTGTACAGATGGAAGGCAGGTAGGCCATCCAGTTATTTTAGCCGGGCCGGCTCAGATGATTGGTCGTGCTTTTTACAGTACTACGGCTTCCACAGAGGACATTTTTTAATGGATTTTTTGTCGAAGCGCTTAAGATATTCATTGCTATCGGGATGTTAAGAGCATTCCATGGAATATAACAAAAAGTGTATCTCGAGCCGGTTTCTCAAACTTACCTACCCCACCTTTAAGCACCCGGGCAATTCAAGTTTTAGTTTAATCATTGACATTAAACTATAATATCTAACCTATGTCTCATCTTTGATTCCTCTTTCATATCAGTGAGCTGAAGAGACAAATGAAAGCTGACAAGAAGGCGTCTGAAAAAGAAGCCAGGGTCAAGGAGCAGTTGGATCTAAAAAATAAATCCAATGATAAAGGAGCCGAAGATGCCTGTGCGTTGGACGAGGAGACGCTTGACCCAAATGTGAGCTTTTTCTGTGATTATATGCCTTGCTCTTTACGTATTATACCGGAAATGTTTTGGTATTTTTGTATTAATTCCATTGTCTTTTTCCCTCCAACATAGCAATACTTTAAGATCCGCTCGCAGGCCATCCAGGAACTGAAGGGCACAGCAGAGGATCCATATCCTCACAAGTATCATGTAGACTTGTCACTCACAGAGTTCATCGAGAAATACAATCATCTACAGCCTGGAGACCAGCTGACAGAAGTTGCTCTCCTCAATGTGTCAGGTACAAGGCATATTTTTTTTTATCTTAAATATATTTGCCGTTTTGTGTGCGTGTAATCCTGCAGTAGATCCCCTGTTAAACTTGATATATGATCTAAAGGCCGTGTCCATGCCAAGAGGGCTTCTGGTGCCAAGCTGATTTTCTACGACCTGCGAGGTGAAGGCGTCAAGTTGCAAGTCATGGCCAACTCAAGGTACAGAATGAGAGCACAGGATACATCATTTTTGTGTACAGGAAGAACAACATATTTAAAATACTACTTAGACAACCCATGTGAAAAAAATGTGTATTCGTGAACATACATGTCAAACAAGGAGGATGCTTCCAGATGCCACCAATAATCTAAACAATTATAATAACTATTCAATACAAGGAATATCAACAATAACAGCTACAAAAGTAGGATCATTAATAATGATAACGCTGGCCCTTTGTTTGTTTTTTTGTATGTCAGGGTGTGTTGGAGCCACATTGCACAAATTACTATAATGTCAATTCCTGTGTCCTCCATGTGGCGCTAGAGAACACACACTAATTGCTCAGTATGTTCCTGTGTATCATTTGAGTCACAAAAGGCTTATTATATGTTGCCAGTAGATGGCTCTATTTGCATGTAGATGTCTTCAGGCCTGGACTCTTAACTAGCATGTGAAATCTGACGTAGATTGGACAATGTTATTGTTATCAATGTTATTAATGTTATGTTATTATTAAACTTCGGTTTTATACTTGAGTTTCATAATCTAACACTCACTGAGTCAGTAGTTGTTGTATCAGAAAATGACTGCAACTGGGAAAATGTGTTGCAAACAAAGACTGCAAAACCACTCAGCTCTCCATCAACATAGCTTGAGTTTGTGATTTGTTTTGTTTTGGATTCATTATATTTTTGTATTGTAACAATTAGTTGTTATCCTTGTGTATATTTAAGATTACAATTAGTTAATTTCTGTATATCCTCTTTTACTCATCAGGAGCTACAAGTCTGAGGAGGCCTTTGTGGCCATAAACAACAAACTGCGTCGCGGCGATATTATCGGTGTCCGTGGTATCCCAGGGAAGACAAAAAAAGGGGAGTTGAGCATCATCCCCACCGAGATGACACTTCTTTCACCATGTTTGCACATGTTGCCCCACCTCCACTTTGGCCTCAAAGACAAGGTAATTCCCTTGTGATTAGACTATGAATTGGTAAGAGCAACAGAGAATGGACTACACAAAGCAGAACCATTAGTTTATATGTAACCTTTTTTTAAGCATTAGGCGCTTTCACACCGCAGTACTTTTCCCACAAAGGTTCAGCAGAACTTAGTTCATGAGAACTCTTTACAGGGTTCGTACGGGTGCATGAAATCCTTGAAAATGCTTGCAATTTGACTTGGTGTTTTCAAGGTTGGGAAAGTGCTTGAATTTTGGGAATGGTGCTTGAAATTGAGATAAAGTGCTTGATAATGTAAATGCTTTACTTTTACAATACATTACTGTCTGACTGAATAGTTCGCTTTTTAGATTAAAAGAAAAGAATTGCTTCGCTTCTACATAAAACAGCCCCGCTCCGGCCTTCCCGCGCTATGCGTGCGACCTGCAAGTGTTTTTGTTTGTGTGAACTGGGCATTCTAATGAGAGTGATATAGAGATGACAGTATGCCAGGAGGTTGCTATTTTAACGAGCGTTGACTATCCGAAAAAAAATACAAGCCATGGCTAAAACCATGCAAAGGTTTCCAAAAAGAAATTCAGTTGTTCTCGATGGGAGAGTTTGTGCTGACGAGCCACATGAAAGGTAAGCCGTTGTAGAGCATTTTGGCCTAGGCTAACGTTGCATGTTACGTTTGTTTAAGCTAGTAAGTAACGTTGGCGAACTCAATGTGGGATAATTGCTTATGCAGGTGACACTAATTTCAGAGGAGCGTACCTATGTCATCGCCATCCTGTGGTGTTTCATGTCACACAAAATGATTTTAAAAGCAATGTATTTCTACTGGTAGTTCGTGTCTAAACTTGCTCCATCGAAATCAGTCGCATTGACCCGAAGACACATTTTGAGTTATATACACTTTTGGAAAGAGGATATTCCTAGCTTTCTAACGGAGGAAACATATTTTCGTTTGTACTGGTCTGGGGGAAGCTCGCGAGTGTGTGTATTTTTGCGTTTGTGTGTATTGTGTTTATTTCCCGGGGAAAACACTCACGAGAAACACCGGCTGTTGCTATGCCTGCTGTGACGTTAAGTTACTCCGTTCTCCGCTTGTATTTATGCCTTTACAAGCTTCAAAGCTGTATTTATCATCTGAATTTGCCGAAACAAGTTTAATATTCTGAAAGCTAAGACTTTGTTTATTTGAAATCAGATGAAAACAAACTGTAACGGACCCTGCCGTGTTATCTGATTACTATACCCCATATATTCATAATTTCAGCCGGAGGGAGGGGGAGCACACACATACACACACAGACACACACACACACACCCACAGACAAACACACACAGACACATACACAAAGACATACACACACACACTCACATACATACACAAACACACACAGACACATATACAAAGACAGACACACACACACACACACAGAGACAGACACATACACACACAGAGACACACTCACACACACAGACATACACACGTAGACACACACACACACACACACAACCTACTGACCCAAAGGACCTTCCCTCAGTCGCCCCTCCCCCAGCTCGGCCACAGTCCGAATCTGTAGGCCTTGTAATGTTGCAGTAGTCAGGAAGGCAGGGAACTAATTGTTACCTTGGTTGTGTAAGATGTCGGTTTGTTTACTTCAATAGATTTCTATGCTGTTTGTTTGTTTTTGTTTTTTTTAAGGACTTTTGTGAAGGTTTGTGTCTCCCACTTCTATTTCCTTTCATGTAAATAGTTTAATCCTGTGATTGCTCCTGCATGTTGTGTGAGGATGCATTCAGGGAGTCGTGTGTTCTGCAGACCTGTGGCGGAGTACTCATCTGCCGCAGAGTAGCGAATAAATCCAGAGAAATTCACTCGATGGAGAAGGGATGTTAAAACCCAAACTGGAATCCGGTCTGTCTCAATGAGCCTCATTTTCTGATTTAAAAAGTGATTGTACATTTTATCTTACGATAAATCAATATTGTAAAAACCAAAACTCCTACACAGAAACTGACCTCATGCTGTTACTTAGATTAAAGTCTTATGTTCTGTTTTCATTAGATAGAGAAATACCGTGCGTTTTTATGGGGAGTTTGTCCATCATTTATATATATATATATATATATATATATATATATCTTTGTATGAGGTAGAAAGTGTGTGCTCTGTGGCTTCGCTCTCTTCACACTGTGCTCGGTCGGTCACATTGTATCAAAATAAAACGTTTGTCCTAACCTTGGAGAGCCATATGTTTACTGCCAACCTAAAAGGATCTCAAAAATGTTAATAAAGAATTTATTGGAAAGTTATTTGGCTGATTGTTGTATATTGGCTCAGCCAGGTTATATGGGATACCCAGTCTACTTACATATGGGTCACTCGTTTTAAAATATTAAACTTTGTTTTATTTTTCTTTAATTTGTCATCCTCGTGTAGAATGCTATTACGAAACACACATTTGGTTGTTTATGGCATAAAGATCATCTGATTTAATGTGAGGTAGGGAAATAATCATTTGAGTATAAGTATGTGCATATAAATATGTAATTTACAAGTGCCGCTGTAAGCTGCTTGAAAATGCACCTTGAAAAGTGCTTGAATTTGACTTTGGAAAAGGTGTAAGAACCCTGATTTTAGATTAGGCTAACGTTGCATGTTACGTTTGTTTAAGCTAACGTTAGCTAGCTGAATAGCGAACTCGATTGAGGGATAATAATAATTGCAGGGGACAATAATTTCAGAGGAGCGTACCTATGTTAATATGTGTGTTACAGTCGCCATCGTGTGGTGATCTATTGATTCGACACAGAGCAATTTTGAAAGCAATGTATTTCTACTGGTAGTATGTTTCGTGCCTAAACCAAATGTGACTTGATCTATCGTAATCAGTCACATTAACCCGAAGACACATTTTCGTTTGTATTACTGGTCTCGGGGAAGCTCGCGAGTGTGTTTGTGTATTTTTGCGTTTGTGTACCGGGGAAACACTCACAAGAAACACCGGCTGTTGTTATGCCTGCTGTGACGTTACATTAGTCCGTTCTCCGCTTGTAATTATGCCGAAGCTTCAAAGTTGTATTTATCATCTGAATTTGCCGAAACAAGTTTAATATTCTGAAAGCCAATACTTTGTTTATTTGAAAACATGAAAACAAACTGTCTTTTATGTAAAATTGAAGTATTATACAATTAAAACTACATTTTGCTTTAATCCCATGTAATTGTAGAATGAACACAGTCTTCCTTTGAAGATGTATAAGTCAGGTGTCTTGAGTAGTCAACATTACCTACAATCATTGTACACATTAGTAAATATTAATTTCCACTTGTTACCATTGTGAGTCTATTTGTATGCAGCTCTGCGTGATTTTGTGGCTACAATTCAGGCTAATACGCTACCAGAGGTGGAATAAGTACTCAGATATTGTACTTGAGTAAAAGTACAAGTACTCAGATCTTGTACTTGAGTAAAGTAGAAGTACCAGAGTGTAGGAATACTCTGTTACAGTAAAAGTCCTGCATTCAAAATATAGTGAAAATAGCGATAGTAAAAGTAGTCGTTGTGCAAATTGGTCCATTTCAGAATAATATATATGATATGTTTTATAATGATTGATCATGAAAGTGTTCTCAAAGCTGGTGACGGTGCAGCTAGTTTGAAGTATTTTGTATGCTGCAGGGTAGCTTGTGAATTTACTCCAGGTGGAACTAAAGTCTGATTTAACACGGTTAGATTTCACATCATTCATCCACATCTGTAAAGTAACTAAAGGTATTAATACATGTAGTGGAGGAAAAGTACACCATTTACCTCTGACTTACGGAGCGTCCACACTACAGCTCCAAAAATAGCTTGGAGCTGGGCGTGTCTGGAGCTTGGGGATTTTATTCAAGCAACACGGCCAACAACCAATCACATGAATCTCCCGCCCCCGACATACAAAGCAAAAACCCCCGGGGATTTTATGCGAGCAATATATATATAAACTCCCCAAACAGGCGAAAACCTACCAGTTTCCCCCTCTGTCTCTGCCACCTCCCTCCATGCCTGGTTCCTCCGGTTTGTATCCCGGTAGGTGAAGAGGGTCTGGTCATACAAAACCGGGTGATTCGCTACGGCGATAGTTAGTTTCTCCTCCGACTTTTTTTGAAATATAGAAATGAACGGCGGGATATCTCTCCCAGCTTAGACGCGGTTTGATTGGCTAGCGCTTCAGCTGTCAGATTTTGGGAAACGGGATTTCATTGGCTGGCGCTGGCTACTCCGGCGTCCAGGCGACCAGAAGTTGAACAATGTTCAACTTCTGGTCGCCTGGGACGCCTGACGGAGCGTCCACACTACAGCTCCAAAAATAGCTTGGAGCTGGGCGTGTCTGGAGCTTGGGGATTTTATTCAAGCAACACGGCCAACAACCAATCACATGAATCTCCCGCCCCCGACATACAAAGCAAAAACCCCCGGGGATTTTATGCGAGCAATATATATATAAACTCCCCAAACAGGCGAAAACCTACCAGTTTCCCCCACTGTCTCTGCCACCTCCCTCCATGCCTGGTTCCTCCGGTTTGTATCCCGGGAGGTGAAGAGGGTCTGGTCATACAAAACCGGGTGATTCGCTACGGCGATAGTTAGTTTCTCCTCCGACTTTTTTTGAAATATAGAAATGAACGGTGGGATATCTCTCCCAGCTTAGACGCGGTTTGATTGGCTAGCGCTTCAGCTGTCAGATTTTGGGAAACGGGATTTGATTGGCTGGCGCTGGCTACTCCGGCGTCCAGGCGACGCCTGAGACGCCTCGCTCTGCTACCCACAATTCAGTTCGGCGAAAAAGCGCGGCTACGTGACGTCACCCCATTGAAAGTGAATGGGCAGCTTGGAGCTTTCGACGCTGTCGACGCTGTAGTGTAGACGGGCCGTCAGACGCCTCGCTCTGCTACCCACAATTCAGTTCGGCGAAAAAGCGCGGCTACGTGACGTCACCCCATTGAAAGTGAATGGGCAGCTTGGAGCTTTCGACGCTGTAGTGTAGACGGGCCGTTATGTTCACTTCCAACCTAAAAGTACCTCAAAAATAGTAATCAATAATGTATTGAAAAGTTATTTGGCTGATTGTTTTATATCGGCTCAGACAGGTTATATGGGAGGCCTATTCAACGTACAGATCACTCATTTTAAAATATTAAACTTAGTTTTATTTTCTTTAATTTTTCATCCTCATGTAGAATGCTATCACGAAACACACATTTGGTTGTTTACAGCATAAAGAACATCTGATTTAATGTGAGGTAGGGAAATAATCATTTGAGTATGTGTATATAAATATGTAATTTACAACAGCTGTAAGATGCTTGAAAAGCTGGAAAATGCACCTTGAAAATGCTTGAAAAGTGCTTGAATTTTACTTTGGAAAAGGTGTAAGAACCCTGTCTTTAGTTCTCATGAACTAAGTACAGATCACGTTCACACCAGAATAAGTCCCTGTGGCAGGATTAGGCAAATAAAGCCGCTGATGTCACTTCTTGTTCTTCTTCTTCTTCTTCTGCCTTGGGTGAACGCGACATTTCGGAACTATATCGGAACTAAAGTGGGAAAAGTACTGCGGTGTGAATGCGCCTATTTATTTCACCTGCTAATTATTTCTTATTCATTTCAGTTTTACTTGTCAAGCACGTGTAGTTAATAAGATTTGGCTGATTAAAGATGAAGTGGTTATTTTCACACTGGACACACGATGGCCAAAAATAACTGTTGCTTCTACTCAAGGAGGAGGAATTGTTGTGATCTCCGCGAGCACTCAGAACGAGTATATTGTCTTTTGCACATGCCGCTCTGCTTGAATGACTCACTTGCACACCTATAATGTAGTAGAGCTATAATTAATGTCAACACTAGTGTTTTCCTGCTATGACAAGTCAAAGTTTAACTGTGGGATTGATTTCATAACATGTGCCTGAGGGAAGATCAGACCTATTTATGATTAGTTTAGTTTTTGTGCAAATTTGTTTTGCCTAGTGGACTGGATTTGTGCTCAGGGAACGTTCTTTCTGCAGGCTACTAATGTTACAGTCTCCTAACAACAGTGTATAACTTTGCCTGGTGGGACAAAGACAGCCTGTGCACTTGCACTTCATTATTCAATTAATGTTTTCTTTCTTATAGCTTCCAACCCTGGTTGCAGTGTCACACAAGTAGAGAACCTCAAAGATGTTCAGTGCTGTTAATTGTTCTGTGAATTGGCTCACAGTAGCCCATGTTGATTGGAAGAGATAGTGACCTGTGGTAATAACCCATTTGAAAGCTTTTTTTTCTCACCACTTTGTAATCTTTCTCTTGAAAGGAAACAAGGTTCCGCCAGCGCTACTTGGATCTGATTCTCAATGACTATGTGAGGCAAAAGTTCATTACTCGCGCCAAAATCATCACATACCTGCGCAGCTTCCTTGACCAGCTGGGATTTTTGGAGGTAGGAATTGCTTTCTGTAGTGTATTAAGACATCCACGTTGACAAGCTTTAGAGAAAAAAGTATTTCACAAGTGTTTAATTACCTTTGTGCAACAATTTGTATTTTAAAATGCTTTAAAAGTACATTTCTTTCACACTAAGTTTGTGTGTTTGTTCCACATCTGAGGCAATAAGAATTACAGTGTAAACTGTTTTTGCTGACTCGCGTTTGTGTTTACTTTAGATTGAAACACCAATGATGAACATTATTCCTGGTGGAGCAGTGGCCCGTCCGTTTGTCACCTACCACAATGACCTGGATATGAACCTGTTCATGAGGATCGCGCCTGAGCTCTACCACAAGGTCACTTTTTGTCGTCAATTGGAACACCCCTTTCCTGTGAATTTTGTAGAGCTAAAACTTAAAATACTCAAAGTGTTTGCGTTTTGTTCGTCATGTGTCAGATATTTCAATATTAAAGCTTCATATCATATCTTTCCCACAGATGCTTGTGGTTGGTGGAATGGACAGAGTGTATGAAATCGGTCGTCAGTTCAGAAATGAAGGCATCGATCTTACCCACAATCCAGAGTTCACCACCTGTGAATTCTACATGGCATATGCAGATTACCATGACTTGATGGAAATCACAGAGAAACTTCTCTCAGGTAAGTGAAAACACATAGAGGAAAAAAATCCACATTAAACGCCATTGAATTTTTAGGCTAATAATGATCCGGTTATCAGGAAACAGTTTATATCTTTGTCATTGAAGATGGTATTATTGGTATGAATTGTGCATTTGAAAATACAAATTCCCCACTCCCATTTCTTCTCAGTGTCTTCTCAGCAAAAAATACTCTCTTTAACTCAGTGGTTCCCCTTTTTGCTTCAGGAATGGTGAAGCACATCACTGGAGGATACAAGGTGACTTATCACCCTGACGGTCCTGAGGGGAAGGCCTTTGAGATCGACTTCACGCCGCCATTCAGAAGACTGAGCATGACTGGAGACCTGGAGAAGATCATGGGAGTGAAATTCCCTCCTACTGACAGCTATGACAGTGAAGGTGAGGATCTGTAGATGTTTACAGATGGATTTTCTGTGAGTGTAAAAGTCCCTCTGAAATGTGAAAACAACTTTTGTACGTTTCTTTCATTTTGTTTGAGGCTGTGTTTTACACTGTTTTCATCCCTATTCGGTTAAACTCTTATTTCTTCTATCCCTCACCTGTAGGTTTTTTTTCATTGTCTGTATTTCACATATTTTTATTTTTAACTCAGAAATATGACGTTTTTTAATGATTTCTCTTTCATTCTCTTACCTTCAGAGACACGTAAATTCTTTGACGAGCTGTGTGCAAAGAAAGGAGTTGAATGTCCTTCACCCAGAACCACTGCTCGTCTCCTTGACAAGGTGCTGCATTGATGCACACCACTATTTGTTATTGCTTTTTTTTTTTTTATGATGTCCTAACTGCTGATCTTCTTTGCTCCGCAGTTGGTTGGAGATTACCTTGAGGTCACCTGTATCAACCCAACATTCATCTGTGAACATCCTCAAATCATGAGTCCCTTGGCGAAATGGTGAGAAAGACCTTCTTTCAGGCACATATTTATCTTTTCGAATGCAATGCTTAAATCCGTATTGACACTTTCTCACTTGTTTCAGGCACCGAACCCAGAAAGGCCTGACAGAGCGTTTTGAGCTCTTTGTAATGAAGAAGGAAATCTGCAATGCTTACACCGAGTTGAATGATCCCGTCAGACAGAGAGAGCTTTTCGAGCAGCAAGCCATGGTATGTATATTATTTTTTATTTCTGTTGCATTGTTTTATTTTCTAAAAGTCCAGGCTCCTTGTTGTTGCAATGTAAGTGTGCATGTTAATAACTGGAGTTGGGTATTTTCCAGGCCAAAGCTGAGGGTGATGATGAAGCCATGTTCATCGATGAGACCTTCTGCACGGCTCTGGAGTACGGACTGCCACCGACAGCCGGCTGGGGGATGGGCATCGATCGTGTCGCCATGTTCCTCACCGACTCCAACAACATCAAGGTAAAACTGACGTAGGAGTCACAATTCAAACATGTAGTTGTTAAATCCTTATACAACTTTGACAAAACGTTTTTGTTTTTTTTAAAGGAGCTGATATTGTACTAGAGTGGGTCCCCCTTTTGTTTTGATTGTGCAAGGATTAACTTGTACTTGGTTCACACTATTACACTGGTTAACAGTGGTGGTAATTTGCCAAAATGTGCATCAAAGCGCTAACAAAAGGAATAGAAGAAGATTGCTGGGAAAACACAGAACACAGATTTAAAAAATACAGGATTGAAATGCAAAACGTTTAGTGAGAAAGGCCATGCACTTAACACATTTTTTTTGTTTTAGAAACACAATCTTTTGTAACTAACACAATGAACAAAGTACAAACCATAATTATAAAAGGACCTAATCAAAATAACAAATCAGAGTCAAGAATTTAATCAAATCAACCTGGTTCCTGATCATGTAGTATGTGTGACCACATGGCACCTTCCCTCAGTGCATTGTCCTCTGAAGAGCACTTTAGACTTTGATCAGACTGAAGTGCAACAGAAGAACACAGGATCAAAGAACAATGGTTTAAAGAGATAACCTCTTCAGGAAAGCATATTTCTTGCAGCGTATGCACACGTACATAAGCTGCCAACATCGGCCAGGCAATGTCTACTTTTATGTTTGCGCTCTAAGAGAAAGAACCCTCAGCTAACAGTTTTGTTCTCTTGCAGGAGGTGTTGCTCTTCCCAGCCATGAAGCCTGACGACAATAAGACATCAGCGCCCACAGAGGGCACCGCCGTCTAATGACATGACCTCTGACCTCTCCTGCTATCAGACCTGTGCAGGAGTCCGTATAGAGCAAAAGCCTTTATAACTCTGCGGTCATCAGTGGAGCCTGCGGGTTTTGTGTTTTATCATGTTGGTGTGTATAAGGGTTGATCCTTGCAGTCATTAAGGAGAATCATCTTGTCTCAGTTACATGGTTAACTGGTAAAGGTGACAAAAGCTCCTAATTTTATTTTGTACGTCTTACAATTTTGCGCTCATATTTGTTGTCCTTGTTTAATTTTAAGGGGACATTTTAATCCTCATTGTCATCCAAACAGTAAATGGGTGGCATTTGGTCAGGAAGTCGTGTGATCTGCTGTGATGCCATCTTGGTAATAAATAAAATGGTGCTTGAGTCTGGCTACCAAATACAAATTAGATGCACAATAAATATTTTAAGTGTTCTCCATATATTCATCTGTTTTACCTGCTTGGTTTTCCTGTCTGACATTTTTCAAGCTAGACTCCACAAATTAAATATGCCTCTGCCAAGAAGTTTAAATGTGGGTTTGTCTGAATAAAGTTAATATGAATCAACATTGTTTAGTCTCTTGTAATGTTTGTGCTCTGTTTACAGAACACAATTATATACATTACAGGAGCCTAAGTTAGAGTTTGAACAATATGATCAGAGGTTTAAATGGCTTTGAGACAAACTATTTAAATAGTTCTCTACAGATTGTGTGATATTTCATTTACAGCTGTGAAGGAGATTATCTGACTCTTCCTCTGGGGCAGAGCAAAGGGTCACACTGACCTTGTAGCTGAATACAATGCTTTATCAACCTTTTCAGTAAGTCGTGCAAGAAAAACACAAGCATAGCCTACAATTAATGTTATATATAATTATGATTAAACTACCAATTATACATTATTTTTCATTTGTCTCAGACACCAACAGGCAAACTTAACTAAACATTTTTATTTAGATTTCACATGAACTAACACTAATGTTTTGGTTTATAATATAATATTAACAAATATCAATACTTTAAATACATTTAGAAGAAAGCAGTCTGTTTTTGGTAGTTTACGATGTGTACTTTGAAGACTAGGCTAATTTCACAAGTAGGCCTACTACATTTAAAATGTAGAAGAGTAGTTTACGGTTGTGCATAGCTAGTATAAGACGTGAATACTTCTTCCTACAATGTTAATTTGTTATGATTTACAATCAAAGAAGTCTGCAATAACTTCACATTTAAGACGCCACACACACACCACTCTCGTCATCCCAGCCCACCTCCCTCCAGGCGGGAGCCCGCAAACATTGGGATGGTGCGCGCTCCCGCGGTCAAGTGTAAATGCACCGGACAGACACTGACATACACATACACTGAGTGAAGATGGCGATGGGAGCAGCGCTGCGGAGCCTCTCTGCAAACTTTTCCCCCAGACTTCCTCAGCTCTCATCGGCAGCGCAGGTCTCCGCGGCCCGACTGCTGTGGAGGAGCAACTCCCCGCGGACCCTGAGCACAACCCCGGCCCTGGCCACAGGTAAATACAATACATTTACATGTCTGTGCAAATGTGCTGTAATGCTACACACTAACGTGCGGGTTGGTCACACATTCCTGCTTGTCTGTAAGGGGCGAAACAACTCACGCACTTCGGAGCAGAGGAATGCGACAGGAAGGGCAGATAAAGTTTGTTTTTATCTCCGGGGTCGCTGTCAAAGTAAACAAAAAACGTAAGCAGTTGCATGTTGGTAACTAAAATAGATTAAATCTTTCATTTTGTGGCTTTTTAAAGCTTTTTTTGCATACCACGAGCTCGAGTGGGACGTTAATTAATAACCACAAACAACACATTAGTAATGTCTCGTGCAGCAAGTAACAGTTTGAAGCTTTTCAAACAAAACGCAGACCCCTGATAGCTGTAGAGTTATCAATCCCTGGTATTAACAGTCAGAACAACTATAATTGTCTCTAGTTGTTGCCTCGTTCTTTTTTCTTCCAGCCTGCGTGATGTTAAATCTTCAAACCCAGTTTAATAAGCAAAAGAAATAAAGCTCTGCAGAAATGTTCAGCTCTCATAACTGACTGCTCTCTCCGGCTGTGCCTCAGCATCTTGCACATTTCACAATCTGGTTTAAACCTGTATTTTTCTGCATGGTCTGATGCCAACCCTGGGAATTGTTGATGCATTGTGATTCTTCCCTTGGGGTGTTTTTAAGATGACAGCATGAGCTGAGATTTTAAAATCCTGTTTAAACTCCAGTCTTTTCAATTGTCAGATGTTCTACTCTTAAAAGGCTGATGATACAGGAAACAGAATCTGCAGAACCCATCATTTTGGCAATTTTTGAGGTTGCATAATTTATTCCAGTAAACTGCACGAATTGACAGCATATGGTGTTGCATAAGAAGCGTACTCTTCGGCTGTAGTCCATAGTACAGTAAGATGCTCTTTGGACATCCAACCTATGTTCTTTGACACCATTAAGCTTCCCCTGATATGTACCACAATATTAAAGTTATTTTTCTTTAGGTATTGTAAGAGCTGTATCGCATTCATGCTTCATAGTTTGATGTTGTTTCGCACTAATTAATGAATCTGTTCCAAGCTAAATGATTCCCCTGTTCTCTCCGCAGCCCTAAAGTTCACAGATAAGCATGAGTGGGTGCGAGTGGAAAGTGGAGTTGGCACAGTGGGTATCAGCAATTATGCTCAGGTGAGTTGTGGAGTCTTATTACTAACCAAGTTTGGTTCAGAAGTTTTCTGATGGCCATCTCACAAATAGTGATAGGCTAATATATGAAGTACAGTACTGCACTTTGTCCCAACCTGCAGCAACTGCACTATAACGAGCTAATTTACTGTTTTATGACTTTAGTTTGAGACAATTGATTACGGCCAAATTGCAGTAGTGTGCAGAAAATCTCAAGGGCAGGCACTTTACCTATAGTTCAGAGCTTTGAATAAAGGCCAGTGTGTTGTCTTTGAATGGAATAAAGCTTTTAGATAATCTTTAACTAAATTAAGGAGGCATTGTTTCCATATGTTGAAAGGTGAGAGCTAATTTATGAGTGAACACTACTCAGGTTAGCCTGTCAAATGAAAAGTTTGAATTATTATCTCCCATGCCAAATGGACAAAATAAGTCAAATTTGATGGTGAACCCTACTGTGTTTGTTGTGTGTTTATAAGGTGAAACTACTAATATGTCTGAGGAAAGAATTTCCATTGTTGAATATTGACTGATTTGCGTGGTTCAAGACTGAATTGCTGCCCACTGCACGTCTCCAATATTTTATCTAAAAAAACAGATTACCTCAATCAGGCTCAAAGTTTCCGACATGTCCACCTTGCTGTGTTCTGAAGCTTAAACAATTCCAAGTTAAAAAAATTGTTTATTTATATTGCACTGCATTCTGTTAAATCCAGGAACTTTTCTTATTTAGTGGCAGTAAATGAGATATTTTAGTTGCATATAAGGACTTCAAATTCCAAAATAAGTTGTTCCCACTAAAGAGATTCATGGATATAGCCAACCGAGGGATAGAAGGCTCCAGCCAGTCTTTATTTTATATGAATAAGGTTACCTGGTGAATTTTGGAGAAAGACTAAAGCATTGTTGGTTATCCCATTTTCATGAGATTTGTTGACAACAATGAACATAATGTATAAACAGCCATTTCCATCTAATACAGAATTGCATTTAAGGCATCCTTAGATCACTGCATTTAATCACTTTAGTAATACTTTGTTCTATGACTTTAGGAAGCATTAGGTGATGTGGTGTACTGTGGACTCCCTGAAGTTGGCCAAAGACTTGAACAGCTGGGTAAGGAAGACACTGCACATTTGTGAAAGGGATTCAGTCAAGCGGTGTGATAAGCACTATCTGACGTGTGTGTGTGTGTGTGTGTGTGTGTGTGTGTGTGTGTGTGTGTGTGTGTGTGTGTGTGTGTGTGTGTGTGTGTGTGTGTGTGTGTGTGTGTGTGTGTGTGTGTGTGTCTCTGTGTGTGTGTGTGTGTGTGTGTGTGTGTGTGTGTGTGTGTGTGTGTGTGTGTGTGTGTGTGTGTGTGTGTGTGTGTGTGTGTGTGTGTGTGTGTGTGTGTGTGTGTGTGTGTGTGTGTGTGTGTGTGTGTGTGTGTGTGTGTGTGTGTGTGTGTGTGTGTGTGTGTGTGTGTGTGTGTGTGTGAAGAGGAGTTTGGTGCCTTGGAAAGTGTGAAGGCTGCTAGTGAGCTGTACTCACCGCTGGCAGGAGAGGTGACTGAAATCAACACAGATCTGACAGAGAATCCTGGACTTGTGAACAAAGCCTGCTACGCTGAGGGTAAGCGTCTCACGTTCACCGTTGCTCTTTTCTAGTATATTTCTCCCTGTACATTTGTTGGTAAAATAGATGAGAAATTGCCAAACCAGAATAAGTTAACAGCTCAAGGTTGTCTGGATGTTCCCACTAGGGCAGTGGTTCCCAACCTTTTTTGTCTCGTGTAACCCGTGAGCTGGTCGCTATTCTATAAGTACCCCCACTCATCTGTGATGATTCGCCTACATCGTTTCTTGTATTAAACTCTTTGTAATCATATTCAAACCATCTGCTCCTTAGATTAAAACACTTGTATAACTTCCCCTTAATACAAATGCATTTAGACTTGACCTTTACTTGACCTTTAAAATATTAATATTAAAGCTCACTTCTGGCAGTTTTAACATCTTTTGTCAAAGAGCGTTTGATGAGACACTTGAGCTTGCTTGTCTCGAATAATCCTGCCCCCAGAACTATCAAAGCTCTGGGGGCAAATCAATTTTCAAATGCCTGGTGTCCTACCAGGCATT
Source organism: Pseudochaenichthys georgianus (assembly GCF_902827115.2). NCBI lineage: Eukaryota > Metazoa > Chordata > Actinopteri > Perciformes > Channichthyidae > Pseudochaenichthys > Pseudochaenichthys georgianus. Next base: position 36,614,149 of record NC_047505.1, read on the forward strand.
TGAAAATTGATTTTAAAAATGTTTTTTTGTGTGAAAATACATTTCAATCCTTAATCTTTCTACTAACCCCTGCAACCCCCTCAACCCCATACCCCTGGTTGGGAACCACTGCACTAGAGGGATACTCGATTTTCAGCAAGGGTTGACATATAAAACTGAATATAAAAAGACATCAACAACACAAAGCTTGAGCAGGGAAATCCAAATGTAAATCAAGCACATACAGTATGTTCAAGTATACAATAGTGCAATTGTGCAAGGAATGCAGCCAGAGTGCTATATTTTATAAAGCATAGCAAAGAACCTTGGGATGAAAGAAACATGTATTGTGTTGCACATGAAAAATAAAATTGGGCTTTTAAATTATGAACTCTTACTTTTCAGGATGGCTTATCAAGATGACGATTGAAAAGCCTGAAGAACTTGAAGGTCTCATGGATCAAGCTGCATATGACACATTTCTTAAGTCATTTGAAGAATAAATGGATAAGCTTGCAGTGATATTTTTGTAATGTCATTTCAATTAAATGTTAGAAGGCATGATTATCATCGTCATGGTGGGACACGCCTTCTCATCTGTGGTATTTATTTTGATACTGAAATTGTGCTATCAAAATAATTTAAAATCATCTGTAATATCTTCCACTTCGGACTTTTAAGCTACTACCCAACAGAAGAGGCCTCTTTATCTCGAGATCCATCAGTATTTGTTCTTTGCTCCATGTGCACAGATGTGGTAATATATGACAATGAGATTGTAAGAGTTGTTTCACGTTCATATAATAAAATGTAGTCTTAACTCTCCTTTGTTTATTTCCTACTGGGTCTGTCTAATCACTAACGGCTTTAAAATGGACTAAAAAAAGCACAATTTCATTCAGCAATAACTATCACTTGAAATAAAAATGTTAAGAGGCTTATTGTAAATTGTATGATGCACTGTAGACATGTTCATTTCATGTTACTTTACATGTGCTGACAGAGCATGCTGCTTCTTTTTGCTCATTGTAGTTCCACACCTTGACCTTTGCCCTCAGGCGTAGATAGGCAGAGATTGCAGAGGATCAATGATTAATGAAGCAGCGGTTTGAACAAAAAAACTGCACTCTCGGGATGATAACGGTAAATAAATGTTGTCTCGCTTTACTGACTAACTGAACATGTGTCCCAAAGTATCTCCAATTCAATAATAATAAAAGACTGAGTTATGTATGCAACAGCCACAGAGAGAAAAGGGGAGAAAATACCGATACATTTTTATTTTCAAGCAATTCAGGACAAATAGAGCCATAGTCTCACAAAGGTAATAATAATAGTAATACATTCCATTTATATAGCGCTTTTCTAGATACCCAAAGTCACTTTATTGAACCAAACATACAAAGATGAGAACTGGCAGAGTAATGGTGTGAGGAAAGGGGTTTAACAGGGAAAGGCAAGTGAAGAGGTGGGTTTTGAGTGCTTATTTGAATGATAGTAGGGAGGTTAACTGTCTGATGTGGCTGGGGAGGGCCCAGGGACCCCAGGTCCGGAGCTTAGTCCTGGTGGTCTTTAGGGTGCTTGCATCGCAGTTTTGGTGATGTGGTTGACATGTGGCAGGTAGTGTCGTTTAAACAAACAATGTCATCCCAGGACTTAAGCCCATCTTGCCGTCCAATTTATATTTGCAGGACAATCGTAATATCTTGCCCTTCCATATCTTCCTCCTTGGGGGCTATGACATTGTTTGGCTCCTTGTTTTTGCCAATGACTGAGATTGGGTGAGTTGTTCACAATTCACCCAAATGTGGAGGCTCTCCTTCACTATGCCCTGCAAACCGATCCAGGCAGCAAGGAAGGGTTCTTCAGGGTGCTGCTGAACAAACTGAAAGGTCATGTTGGTCAGAACATTTGCTTCTAGCTGCACAGAGGTTTGATTTACATTGTTTAACAATGTGCCATACTCACTTTGCAGAAGAGCTCTTTGTTCTCCACTTTCAACTGTGTTTCTTTATACAAAAAGGTGAAGTTGTATACTATTGCACTGGTTACTTACCAAACACCAACAAAATCCCAATCAAAAATATCTAGCCAACTGGATCGCACTCTCTTCAAGCTGCCAGTTTCTTCTAGCTACAGCTACAGTATGAGAAATGTGCTATGCCACTTTTGCTGTAATAATGTAAATGTCCCCGCTGTGGGACTAATAAAGGAATTCTGATTGTGATTACCAAAGTTAAGTAATTGCCTCTAGTAAAAAACGATTTAGCAAAGCAGTAAAGTCATTAGACCAGTCTGCAATGATGAATAGATGTAGTCGATTCGTACAGTAACTGCTGCTTCATATGAAAATATGAAATCACCTGCAGAATATGAAGGCAACAGACACATAAGATCTGCAAACTCTGAGTTACAAATGGCTATCGCTATAGCACTCATACTGTTGGTGCTGGATTTCCGCCCCTTGTATTTAGTTTGATCAGGACCGGTACATGAAATCCATCATTCGGAGTGTTTTCGACTTCTGATCACTTTGCTGGGAGAAATGTTTCAAAACTATTGAACTCTGAGGTGGTGCTGCTGATTCAGTCCCTGCCGCTAAAACAAGGTTCAAGAATCAAGGGTTTTATTATCATATGCACATAGCTACAGTGTAGTGAGGAAAATCATAGGTCCCGAGCTCCTCCAACAATGCAACATATTATAGGATACAAATTATAACGTTTAAAATAGTGCAAATGAAACGGAGTACGATACAATTTAATAAAATAGGGCAGGTTATGAACACTACTGATGTTGTCGTCCTCAAACACACACCAATCCGTAGTTTCAAATCAGTGTTGCAAAGCGGAGTCTGATTGCTCACTTCAGTGTGCAGATCCTTGTGTTCACAATAAAAGTGTAGTTTTTTTGTGAATGTCCTGTGTCGGTCTTAAATCTCATAACATCAGCTTTTATTTTCCTTGTGGATTTTCTTCTTGACCCTCATATATGGAGAAAATGGTGAGGCAGTTGTGTCTTTCAGGTATGTCCTTTCAACAGATATAATAAGAAACATATGACATTATTGCAGTGTGAATGAACAGTATGAACAACATTAAAAAAACGTTTTATTATTAAAATAATATTTAACTGATATCAAGTTGTGAAATAGAAACATGTACAGGCATTAATAAATGATCTAACGCTCCCTTGACTAATAGAGAAAATAACCAAATTAGCAGGAATACCTACAAAGAATAATCTTTCTCAGCACGGAATAAAAAACAAAATAACATGTACATTAATAATAATAATAATAATAATAATAATAATACATTACATTTATAAAGTGCTTTTCCTGGTGCTCAAAGTGCTTACAAGCAAGTAAAACAAAAATAACAACAAAAGTAGAAAGTGCTAAACTAGGAGGAATAAGGGCAAGGGGTTAGAATTAAGGTTAGGGTTAATGAGCTGTAGAGGTGCTTGTAGGTGGATTCTGTTTGTTTACAGACCCCTGCTATCTGTTTCCCCCTCTATCCAGTCTTTGTGATAAGTTAGTGGTTCCCAACCTTTTTCAGTCAGGCCGCTCTTGGGTAATTGGAAATATTTTCGAGCCCCCCCAACCCGGTTCCCACCGAGATTATAATTCATTGTATATAGTTGTACAAACATTACATTTTCTCTGCTAATAATAACAAGACAAAAAGATCCAACTATAATTTTATATTTTATTATGGATTGAACATGAACAAAATTGCTTGTATTGGCAGAGGCTCCATGTACCACTGTGAAATAATGAGGCCTAATTGAAACAATTACAAATACTGCTTATCGATCCGTTACTTTAACAGTATTTGTATAGGTTATTTTTGTTATTTTTTAGGGAAAAACTTAACAAATTGGAAACAGAATTAACATTGATTTATTTTATGTATAGTGTGGATTATGGGCTGCTAGCACACTGCAGTGGTGGTAATAACTAAGTAGATTTACTCTCGAGTACTGTAGGCTACTTATTTTGAGGTACTTAAGTATTTCCACTTTTGCTTCTTTGTAATTCTGCTCCTCTACAGTCCAGAGGTAATGGTGTACTTTTACTCCACTACATGTATTTAATACCTTTAGTTACTTTACGGATCTGGATTAATGATGTGAAATATAATCAACTCTTAAATCAGACTTTAGTTACACCTGGAGTAAATTCACAAGCTAATTTTAGAGTTAAGGAAGTCGAAAACTGTGCATTTCTCCGTATGAATATGATGCCTTTTGGCCAGCTGATGGACAGATTGCTCGTGTTTCCGCGAAAATACTTATGCAAACGAGCATTGGAGCATCGAGCCTTGTATATTGTCACTTTTGAACGCTCTGTTCTCCCAGCCACCGGCAGATCTCTGTGTGCACGGTGCTGCAGCGAGTCTGAGGAGAGAGAGTAAAGAGAGAGAGAGAGAGAGAGAGAGAGAGAGAGAGAGAGAGAGAGAGAGAGAGAGAGAGAGAGAGAGAGAGAGAGAGAGATCTCCCCACCGACCACGTTAGATGTCAACTTTGTTGATTTTGGCATTATAGCTGCGGTTGCGTTGCCATTTTAATTGATTTTACGAGTAAACAATGTTTTTTTACAACTTCTTCCCAAACTTCATGCGACCCCCCTGCAATAGCGATGGTATTGAAAGCTAATATTTTCAAAGGCAGACAGAACATTTTTGTAGCCAAGTCCAGATTTTTATAAACGCATAGTTGAATCTCCCTGCATGATAACAAAGATAACTAAGCTTTGATATAAACGCTCTTACTTCCGGTTTCGCCTGAATTAAATTGTTCTCTGTTCGCTCAGTTATTTCATGTTTAAGCCTATCTTGTAGAATATATTTGTATCGCAAGTTCGTCATAATTAATATTTCATAATGATATTACCACAACCTTGTTCTATGGCATGTTCTGCAGAGGAAACCTCCAAAAATACAGGCTACAATTTATATATATAATTATATCATTTTTATAGAGACGTCGATAGCAAATACATGTTTTTTTTACAATATATTTTTTATAAAATATAGCATATTCCTACATTATATTTCTTTATTACAATGTTACGTTGTATCGGTTTGTTTTTGTGGGGATACTGCTCTCTTACAAACTCTTTGATAATGCTGTACTGCCATTGGCTGGTTGACACCATATCCCACAATGCCCCGCTTTTACACTTCCTTTTTCCTTTCGGCCATTTTCCTTCCTCGTAGGTATGTTACATTTATCTCTTCAAATTTAAAAAGAATCTGGTTCAATCCTAGGTATTTTATCTTTATTTGTCAATTTATTTTACAACATTAGATGGAGTGTTTTGTCACCTTTGCAATAAGGTCATTATTGTCATAAGACGTTATCGTAGAATTGCAGAACCACGTCTACTTTGTAGCCATCCCCGCTCAAGCTGTGTTTGTGACTGTTAGCATTGCTGTTAAGAGGCCACATTGTACTTAATATTGTAATATCCCTGAAAACAATATGAGCACATGTTACCAATGTTCACATTGAAATGATTAGTTATTATGGAATTTAGCAGCCGGTCACGGGAATTTACCAAGAAAACAGTCGTTGACCTGCTAGCTTAGCATCTCAACCACAGCCCCTGGTCCTCACGATGGTGTGCCGGCATGACAGTCTGCTAATGTCCGTGTGCCACGCTATGTTTCAGGGAAGTAGGCAACCATGGCACCCAGCCGGAATGGAATGCTCCTGAACCCTCACTTCCACAAAGACTGGCAGAAAAGAGTGCGCACCTGGTTCAACCAGCCAGCCAGGAAGATCCGCAGGTGAGAACTACACTGCTTCAATTTGCGATGCTAACTTCAGCTAACACGCGTTACAGTCGCATATTGCACTGTTGGCAGTGAAACATCTTAACTATGCTTTTTTTTAATGAAGTGTAACTGCATCAGTACGTTGTGTGTGCAAACGTGTAGACATGCTATCTAACCTAAATGTGGTGGGTGCTTGGGTTCGTATTGGTTTTAACCTCACCCCAATCCTGGTTCTTCTGGCTTGACCTATTTAAATTAGAATTGATTTTAAGGTGTCTACTTATCTTTGAAAGCATGTCTTTCTCTACCTGGCCCTAAACTATAAAGCAGAAATGTAGACACCAAAAGAGCCAGTCCTTAGCCTCAGATCCTCAGGTTTGGCCTTTCTAGCTGTTCAAAAGATGCCACAAGTCTTGCTGAATCAGTTGCCTTTTGGTCGAAACCTGTTTAATTGAATTATAATTGACATAAGAACCATCTTTTTGTGTTTTGCATCACCAGTCATATGATGAAAAATCTCCGGAATCTCTGTATTTACTTGATGAATATTTTGAACCTATTATCTGATGACTGATGTGTTTTGCCTTTTGATGGGTTTCTGTTAAATTGTCTTCAGCTGTATCCTTAAAGGAGTTTGAGGACATTACCTAATCTGTACAGTAATTATTTATATACGTTATTGATCTAATATTTAAATACAGGAGCCCCCGCCATTCTGTTACTTGCCTCATTTCATGGTTAAGAGACACGGATGTATTGTCGTTAAGAAGTCCTTTAGTCTCTGGGACTGAACGGGTTAGTTGGTTACTGTCATTTTGACTAAAATGCCTCTTTCTTCAGGCGAAATACTCGTCAGGCTAAGGCCCGTCTCATCGCGCCCCGTCCTGTGGCTGGCCCTTTAAGGCCTCAGGTCCGGTGTCCCACCATCAGGTACCACACCAAGGTCCGTGCTGGACGTGGCTTCACTCTGGAGGAACTTAAGGTAATGTCTTGTATTTGTCCAATAGATAGTTCACATGCACAAATCGTTAATCTGCAATGTAACTCTTATATCCCAAAATACTGCGCAACGTTTTAAAACTAATTGATTCCATTAGTGACTTATTTATGATTTATGTTGTGTGGGTGGTCGGGCAGAAACTTTTGATTTTATCAGCTTGGCTAAAAGTCTAAAGCGTAGCATCAAGGTGACCTCCACCCCAGAAATTCTATTGACTACTTAAGATACAAAACTAAACAAGCTCAACTCTGTGATGAATCAAGCAGCCCACCTAACCAAAATACACCACAAAAAGAACAAAGTCCTGCTTCCAAGACTTGCTGCTCTTGCCAAACTCTACCTTTACTTTCCACCTCTGTAATCCTGTACTGTGGGAGGAAGGCTAAATGAATGTTGGTGTGAATCACCCAAAAACATGTGGACGTGCATGTTTTTCTTCCAGGTGGGCAAACACGAGTAATCGTAAAAGTGTTTGTTGCCTAGTCAACTTTGTACGTTATACAGCATTTATAAAACTAATTGCGTCGGTGAGATCTCACCTTTATAAAAACACAACGTTTATTTAAATCACCAATTGCAAATGTAAGTTGTTTAAGGAAACTAATGCCCATTGTGTGGGGAAAGCACAAGTCACATTCTGGAGTGTTATCCTCTGCATCATCCTTTCAAGATGGCCACAGCATATTTCTCCCAACCTAAAGAAATGAGTGTGCTGGGCCGTGCCCCACCTTGTTAGGTTAAAGTGTGGAGTCATTAGAGTGCATGTATCTGTATTTGCACTTGCAGCTCTACCAGCATGTCTTCATTTGCAGAAATGTAAAAAAAAAAACGTATTTTTGTGTTTAGCATCTTCAGTCAGATGATGATAAATCTCCGGAATCTCTGTATTTACTTGATGAATACCTTGAACCTATTATCTGATGACTGTTCCTTCTGCTATCGGAAACTCAAATGGACTGTCACATATTGGAAATCAGTTATCTGAGTTGTGTTTAAAACATTTAGCTGTTTTCCTCACTACAGGCAGCTGGCATCCACAAAAAGACAGCCCGCACCATCGGCATCTCCGTCGATTCTCGCCGTCGCAACAGATCCACAGAATCTCTTCAGGCCAACGTACAGCGACTGAAGGAGTACCGCTCCAAGCTCATCCTGTTCCCCAGGAAGGCTTCTGCTCCCAAGAAGGGAGACAGCTCGGTAAGATTATTTTATGTTGCTGCATAAAGATCAGACATGTGACAGACTGTTGTTGTGCTTAATAACCAACTATGGTTTTGATTTGTGACTCATTTTCCTGAGAGAAAAAGTATTAAAACATAATTCAAAGACACGTGGTCTGTAGGAGTGAGTCATCTCTCAAAATCAAACGGTGCAATTTGAGACCTTGCCAGTGTTTGTTTACCTTTCCTCCATCTTATCAAAATGAGTAATTTATGAAAACTAAAAGAACCCTTTATTGTATTTGTTCCTTTTTGAAATAAGTTTAAAGATGTGCTTTGGGGGAGCTCAAATAATGAGTCTAACTTGTGTACTCTGCACTTCCAAGTGCACCAAAGTCATTAGTTCCTCCCCCTTATCCCTGCAGTACACCACTATGAGCAGAACGGATTGCTGCCCTGCTTTTGTGAAAGATCATAACTTGAATTCTTAGTTGCATGTATTTGTTGAGTTGTTTTTATTACTTGACTGAGGGCCTGTAATATTCCAATCGTAGACTAAGGTTTGAAGAACACGGCGTACTGCTGCGCTCACATTGCAGTTCACCTTTAATTATACAGCCTTTTAGAGTTTTTGACCTCACTCAAATTCTTGTAATGGCAGGATGTTTGTTTAGCCACCTTACGGAGTGATATGGATATTTTGTTGCCCTGAATAATGAACTGTTTCCATCTTTTCAGGAGGAGGAACTCAAGATGGCCACTCAGCTCGGTGGTGCAGTCATGCCCATCAAGAACGTAAGTACCCGACACATCTATATTAACATGAATCAGGAAGGATTATCAGATCACTGGAAATAAAAGTGATTTGTTTTAGGTGGCTTTTTAATAGATTTCATTGAACGGGCTGGATTTTGTCACTAGACTTTATACGTCGTCGGTGATGATTCTTGAAAGAAAAAAAATCGAATAATTTGTTGTTCTGAATCACGCAGTCAGGTGATGATACATCTCCGGAATCTCTGTACTTCTTTGATGACAAACGTGAACCCCTTTTCTGATGACTGCTTTTTAAAATCTAGCTTAAAAAACAAATTGGTTGTTTCAAAATATGATCCATTACTCTCGGCTTCTATTTGCATAGATTAACTTATTAGCGCGAGTCCGTCCTTTTAGAGACAATTATCACGCAATGAGTTCACCCTTTTTCTTCTTTATTCTCCCAGGTGCACAAAACCGAGAAGGCTCGTGTTATCTCTGAGGATGAGAAGAACTTCAAGGCCTTCGCCAGCCTGCGTATGGCTCGCGCCAATGCTCGTCTCTTCGGCATCCGTGCCAAGAGAGCAAAGGAGGCCGCCGAGCAGGACGTGGAAAAGAAGAAGTAAAAATAGTTGCTATGGAACTTTGAAAAATAAAGTGTGGAAAAAAGATCAGTGTGAGAATGTCATGATTATTATTTAATAGTAAGAGTTGTCAAGGAGCATCACAGCAGATACTTTTATGGTTGATTCCCAAACATGGATCACTTTAACCTTCAAGGTATCAAGAGGGTTTCTATATGCTATCAAATGTGTTTAATGTTTGCTCAGAACTATGGTCGGTAAAAATAAGTTTTTTGAATATAAACTATTCTTTTTATCATAACAATTTTAATTTGGAACCAGGTGTTGGGAGGGGGGAGGAAAAACAAACCAGACATTTCTAAGAGCCTGATGGCTAAAAATCAGAGTGAAGCTTACTAGAATGAATGGACCCTGATCATAGCAGACCTCAGGACTCAAAAGCTCAGTGATGGCTCCTATCTGTTGTGTGCCAGCAAGCCCTCTGGAGACCCTGAGGCCCCTGGAGAAAGTAAGTCAAGTGTGGGGTCTTTAGGTGATTTTCTTACCCCGATGTGTTAGTTGGTTAAAAAGGCTGCACAGTAAAATATTTTCCATTAAATATCAAAAGTTGACCTGACAGCTGTAGAGTTTTAAGCAGTTAATATAAAATAACTACTTATTCCCTCTCAATATACTTAGAGATGTATCTGATTTATAAATGAGTCCAAAGTGTATAAGCTAAAACCAAATGTGTTAAAATTCCTCACTCTATATTGGGCTCATTTACAGCAGTAGATGGCGCTAGTCACAACATGTAACGCATGGAGACAACATTTAGGAGCATGGTTTGTTGACTAATTGCGGAATATCACATCTATTGTTGAAACATCTGGACTTTTAACGGTTATTAACATGACGAGACGCTTGCATTGCCCTGTTTTTTCACATTCCCACCTGTATTTTGTCCGTAACCCAGCAGTGAGTAGAAGAAAGCATGTTAAGGGCAAATTGCCCGGTTAAGAGCCAACTTTTTGAGTCGGGTTGCCAGAAATTATAGAAAAAGTACAGTCTGAACAGTTGAGGGCGACCCAGGTACAGCATCTTGACATGACAGACTATAATATTAAAAGAACACACATTTTATCTACAGCATGTTAATGTACAGGTTGGAAAAGTCAGAAGAGGTGGAAAAGCCAGTAAAAAATCTCATCCCAGTGGGACACTTTCACTCGATTTTTCTACAGAAGTTTATGTGCTGCCAGAACCAAAATGGACTGTTAAAATGAAACATTGCCATGACAACTGAGACTCCTAACATTTGTAAACCATATGTGCGTGTTTGGTGCGCTGTGGTGTGATCAATGAATAAATACAAAGTTAAACAAAACACAAGTGCCAAGAAATTCCCCGTAGAGTGAGGTAGGCCATTTGTAATGCATTAGTCATCACCATTTGAATATCCACTTTTGCATAAATGATTCCAAATCGAGAATCCACAGACCTCAACTGAATGTCTGTGTCTCCTTAAGTGTCTCTGTGTTCTAGCTGTCTGAACGCATATAAATAATTCAGTAAATGAAGGTGAGTGGACAGTCAGGACCAGGGGTGATGGATATGGCTGATATGGAAACTAAAATGGCCGGTCCTTTTAATCCTGAAGATAGGGTACTGCAAAACACAAATGTTAAAGGACACTATATTGTGTGAATTCCTATAATCATCCTCCATTATCAGATAACCATTAACGATTTTCATTCACCTATTCACTCGTGAATTTAGATTAACCACATTATTCAAGCAAACCAGATAACGCACAAGTCAAAAACCTGTGCTAAAACCTGATGTTAATGGATTTAAATTCCTTAGATTTGATAAAAATCAAGGAGGGGGTTATGTTAATTAAATGTAGCCTATATAAAAGACCGACTCAAAGCTGAAACTTTAAAGTCAGCTATTCAGGCAGTCCATTGACAGGAAATTCATTTGAGTATTTAACCAACACTAAACATTATTACCCTTTTAATATTTCCGACTTGGGTTACTTAATTATATTCCCCTATTCAACTGAAATCAATCAGGTTAAGTGTGAGCTGGCATCCTGCAGTATCAGCCCTGTGATCAATTTGGTGTATCGTGTTTACACTTTAAAAATTGAACTGATGACTTCATGACCGCAGTACTTGTCAGGTCAGTAAGGCAGATATAATGATGACAAGAGCCGACCTGTGGCGTTAACATTGCTGTTCACTGAGCCTGCTGAAGCACAAGCTCCGTGATTGATTAACTTTAACAGGGATGAAGAAGCAAGATGTTAGAATCAATAGTGTTGCTGAAAATGTTTTTAAAAACACTCCCTGTGGACAAAAATACATCTATGTGAGGCCTTGAAAAAAAACTGTGGATGATATTAGACAAACACCGGAGCTAGTTTGACCAAAATGATGACTGCGTCAGGCCATGTCTTAAGATCTTCCTAATTTGGATATTGTACACGCAATGTGGTCAGTGAGTGTGGAGAATCAGTGGGGGGGAATGGATAATCCATGTGGAAACGCAGGAAAGGTCCTGTGAGGTGCTGATCCGAAGCAGTGGCAGAAGGCTGTTGTTTGGAGCTGTGGCGTAACAGGGCTCAGGTGTGTGCCTTAAAGCAGACAAACTCTGAATACCCATGGAAGAAGAGGCAGTGAGGTTGAAAAAAGTGACTTTGGGCGATGTCAGAAACCATTCAGTTTCCACTTCAAACTCAGTGTGTGCAGATCCAGGCGTGGATATGTGACTTTAGTTTGAAGAGTTTTAGTAATGATATCAACCTTTAGGGAAAATGAGTTGGTTTTGTGTGTTGTTCGGTGTCTAAGTTGCATGGTTATCATCTTAACAGTGCAGATAATTAAAAAGCAGGGAACCAAGTTCTCTATTTTTCAAGCCCTTGTTATAATTTGATTAATCTGCCCGTCTGCATACATCCTCATTTTAGCTAAAAGCCTCTGAGTGGCTCAACTCTCAAAGCATCAGCCGTGCCCTCTTGAAATCAAAGACAGTTGTAATTCTGCCAAGCTCTAATGTAAAATGCAATGTTCATATTGTAAGAAGGACACTTAAAAATCAGGAAGAAGCCTTCAGGAATAAAATACCACGAAAGCTACTAATTTATTTCACCATAAATTGAACTACACTGGCTGTTTTAAACAGTCAACCAAAAGCTTTTATTTTTGCTTTGCACTTTATTCTGATGAACCCAAACTTCCGAAATCATCGTGTGTATTTCTCTAGCTGCATTGTCCTTCACTTCTGTTTTGCAGAAACTTGAGGGCTGCTGTTTTGGCAGTGCAATCTAACAATCTATAAACGTTATGCAATGCCTGGAAATACATTCATGAAAATAATACATTTGTGGGTGGACTGTGAAAAGGTTCAAGCATAAACGTTGTGTAGAAACAATACATTATGTAACATACATTGCTGTCAAAAAAGAATTCACAGAATGAATCAGCTCATGATCATTTTGATGTGAGGGACATTAGACTTATGTGTGTGTGCATGCAAACATGTGTGCATGTTTAATAAAGCTTAGAGAGCGGGAGGTCACAAACCCTCAGCTGTCTGGAGCTCGCTCATGCAGATATGATTATGATGTGCTGCTGAATGATGATCCATCCTTTAAGTTCCTGTTGATTTCTCTGTGAAATGTCTCACATTTGCATCCCTAGCATTTCTATTATTGAGGTGACACAAAGCCTGCCAGAGCCAGTTGATTAAAGCAGGAATTGTCTTTTTTTCTGAGTGCAAATGTATAAACTATAGATTCTTGGGAGAGAATTCCCATCTGGTTTCACTTTTTATGTGATGATGTGGCCACACTTCTCATTTTCGATTGTGAGCATGTTGTTGGAGCATCTGTGTATATAGTGTCAAATGCTTTCCCGCTATAGGCAGAACATGCAATATGTAAACATGATCATAATGCTAATGAGAGATGCTTACATACAGCCATGCTCAGTGTGACACTTTAATTACAGTAGGCTAAGGCTGGAGAGAAATCAGATTGATATATCTATCTAAATATATATTGATTCCCCTCTATTGAGCCAGCAGAGGATTATTTGTGCAAAGAGATTAACTTCAAATCAAAGGAAGCGTGAAAGATACTGCTAAACATCTAAATGTTTTAATTCAGCTCAGGAAATGTCAGCCATACTCATGATCAATAACAGCAATCAAAATGCATTTTGTGTCGAGTTATTAAAGGTCGATTTTGTCCTGAACTCTAAATAATCGAGTCCCAGTGAAAGCCCCATCCTTACATCAGCAGCTGGACTCTCTCCACTCCCATCTCTGCAAGCCGAGCCTACTCCCTCCTCACCAGTCCAACCAATGAGTGTCGGCGGAGAGGGAGAGGAAAAGAATCAAGCGGTGTGTTATGGGAGAGATTTTAAAACAACTGTGTTCAAGAGTAAAGAACAACGACAGGTAGGAAGTGACTTTGTCGCTCTTAACTTGGTCTTCAGCAGTTTAATCGATTTGAGAAAGGATTATATTGCGTTTGGCTGTTTATTTTTCTATCAGCTCTATATTTCCTTATCGGAAGTGTGTAATATAATGACACGCGCTGTTATCAAAGTAGCGCGTTCGTTTTTAGTTCGATGCTTTGCTAATTGTGAGGGGAAACCACGCTAGATATTAATTTAGCTCTGAGCGTTAAATGGGTATTTTAAAGATTGCACATTTGCAGCGGAGTTGATTCAATGTGATGAATTATTAGGAAAGCATTTGGTTGCGTTTCCTGTATCGCTTTCATTATCAAGTTGTTGGATAGAATCGGTAGCGGACGTGTTGCTTAAGGAAGAGATTTCCTTTACATTACAACTTTTGTTTCGGGGTCATATTTTATGGATGCTGATTGTTTTCCGAGCTTTTTTTAGTTAAGTTTGACGTTGATGCTTTTGGGTAACATCTGATGAGAGCTGGCAAAGGAAAAAACCGGGCGCTGTCTCTGGTGCTGGAAAACACTTCGTTTGTCTCCTAAGAATGGGACAATTACAGTGAAGCATGCTGGTGGAACATTTCAACCCCCGCCCTTATTACTTTCCATTCCTTTAAAACAGTTAGATATGGTCAGACAACATTTGCTCTAGGACACTTCAGCAGGGCGGATGCTTGCCACGTGAAACAAAATAAGGTCCTTTTTCTCAGGTGTACACCATCCTCTGACCAATAAAGCCACTCCATGTGTATGGATTATTTATTCTATCCACCACTTTCACTTGTTTGCCCATTGTTAAAGGAGGGGGGAACAATGTTTGCATTGAGAACAGGTGATAAGAAATAGTGGCATGCAGAAAATGATTATATTTTAGAGGATAGCCTAGAGAGACATCCTCCTTCTTTTTCATACTAAGAGATTAAAAAAGAAAGAAAGCAACAGTTTTGACCGTGTTAATTGAATCTTTTCAGGGATCTGATCGAGGCTCCTGAAAGCACTACCACGGCACCTTCATGTCCCGTCTCTCATCATTACCGAGGTGAGATGATACTCCTCTGACAGGCAGTGATAACACATTGGGTTTGCTGTGGTCCCCTGGAACTCAATAGGAATCTCTTTCTTTTTTGCATGACATCTGTACCAAGTGAAAAGAGCCAGTCTCCTGTGAGCACACGTCTTTACTGAGATCCCTCGACACACCACTACATCTTCCCATCCCTCGGCACTACCACATCGTACCGCTTCACTGGTTGGCAGTCCCTCTCACCCTGAGCCAGGATGAATGATGTTCTGGAGGCCATCTCCCCGGCGACCAGCCTCAGTGGTCCGGCTACCTGTGTGTCCAAAGTAGAGCTGCGTGTGTCTTGCAAAGGCCTGCTGGACCGAGACACGCTAAACAAGTCAGACCCATGTGTCATACTCATGGTGCAAAACAACGGACAGTGGACAGAGGTAAGCCCCCCACCCCCTTTATTTTCTTCAATCTGACAAATGCACAGTTGGACCTCTTGGGTAAAGCGTGGGCAACCACCAATTATATATGGGCAGCAATGAATCCATCATCTTTTATTTAATCTCAGTCATTAACCACATTATTTAATGTGTACAAAAATGGTGCCTTGAATCTCACATGCTTCGGGGCTCATATTATTCTAATTGCATTGCCTGGGGGTTTTCTGAGCAGAATGTTTTCTTAATGGTTACACAAAGCTGTTATACAAAAGACACTGTGTAAAGCACAGATGCCCAGCCTTCTTTTTAAAGATGAATTTTAAGATGAATCGGGGGTGATGTGTGAAATGTTCAAGTTACTCCATCTGGGTGAATGTGCAAACCCACTCAAATTATCCCTAAACCTGTGTTATCATCAAGATCGACCAGGGAGATGAATATGTTAATGGTTTGCTGAACTTGCAGCTGTTTTTTTTTAGATCACGGCTTACACAACAGCTGCCTGGCTCAGAATTAAAAATTGTTAAATGCAGAGTACAATTGCAGGGGAAGAGTGAAGATGATCTGCCCTAGCATTATACTAACTACTTTATACTATAACAGATTGTGCATTCTGTCCACTGATCTACATGGGTGGACACACATTGGTAATGAGCAGGATGATGAGGTGTGTTCAGGCTACAAATGTTTACTTTCTTGGATTGGTCCCATCTGATTTGGACGTGGGCAGCAGGTCTCTCATTTCCATGTTAATTAAGTAATTCAGTTCACAGGGGAAAGCCAAAGCACGAGTCTCCATTAAGATGTGTTAAAACAGGGCTGAGGATATCTAATTATATGGATTTTTTCACCCCCCCTGAACTTGAACCAACAAAGAGCGATCTTTTCAGGGATGCGATATAATGTTAGTTACTCTGTCACGTGCAGGGAGACAGTCTTTGAAGATGCTCTCTGCAATGTTTGGGCTGTATGAATGTGGAACATTGAGATACTAATATGATAAAGACACTCAGTGTTGAGCACATAGTTATGGATTTTCTTGGTTGTAATTTGATCGGAGGTTATTACACGAGAAGACTGACCTGGGTTCAATGTAGCATGCATGAGTGGCTATTTTTAACTCCACTATGTGAAAGACATTCATATGAATTAGGCACTGTCAATAGCTCTATCTATCTATCTATCTATCTATCTATCTATCTATCTATCTATCTATCTATCTATCTATCTATCTATCTATCTATCCATCTATCCATCTATCCATCTATCCATCTATCCATCTATCTATCTATCTATCTATCTATCTATCTATCTATCTATCTATCTATCTATCTATCTATTTATCTATCCATCCATCTGGGAACTTTGCTTCTTTTGAATATGTGGCCCTTCAGCTGAAATGCTCCTCTCGAGCTCTGTTCCTAAATATCTATAGACCACCCAAATACCGTGCAAGCTTTTTTGATGATTTTACCAAACTGCTGTCTATAGTGTGTATTGACTTTGACCATCTAGCATACCATCCAACCTAATCAATAAACTCCAACATATCCAGAACTCTGCTGCCCGCCTCCTCACCCACACCCGCACCCGAGACCACATCACTCCCGTCCTCCAGAACCTCCACTGGCTCTCCGTCCGTCAAAGAATCAACTTCAAAGTCCTCCTCATTACTCACAAAGCCCTCAACAATCAGGCCCCCCCCTACCTCACAGACCTGCTGCACCACCACGCCCCTTCCCGCTGCCTCCGCTCATCAGAAGCCAACCTCCTATCCATCCCCACCCGCACCAATCACCGGACCTGGGGGGACAGAGCCTTCTCCGTCGCTGCCCCCTCCCTCTGGAACTCACTCCCCCAACCCATCAGAGACTGCACTGACCTCACCACCTTCAAAAAACTCACAAAAACTCACCTCTTCAATCTGGCTTTTAATGTGTGATTGTTTTTGTATTATTTTACTTTAACTTTAACTATATATTTATTTGTTGTTCCTTCCTTTTCTTTTCCCTTCACTATATCTGTATATCTGTATATCTGTAAAGCGTCTTTGAGCACCTGTAAAAGCGCTAACAAATTAAATCTATTATTATTATTATTATTAAATTGGTTTGAATCCTACTTAAAGCACAGAAACAACTTTGTTTCTATAGGTAAATACACATCTGAGTTGACAAATATGACATGTGGGGTACTTCAAGGCTCCATCTTGGGGCCTCTTCTCTTTAACGTCTACATGCTACCACTGGCTCAGATAATGAAGAACAACAAAATAAGCTACCATAGCTATGCGGATGACACACACATTTACGTAACAATTTCACCAGGAGACTATGCTCCAATTCAAACACTGAGTAAGTGCATTGAACAAATCAATGACTGGATGGAGAATGTATAAAAGTTAGCGCTGAGCTTCAGTCTGCAATGTTCAAAACAACAGATAAAGCCAGAAATCTAGGTGTAGTCATGGACTCTGACCTGAGTTTCAACAGTCACATTAAAACAGTTACTAATTCAGCCTACTATCACCTAAAGAATATATCTAGGACTAATGTCACAGCAGGATTTGGAAAAACTTGTCCATGCTTTTATCTTCAGTAGACTGGACTACTGCAATGGTGTCTTCACAGGTCTCACTAAAAAATCTATTAGAAAGCTGCAGCTGATTCAGAACGCCGCTGCTCGAGTCCTCACTAACACTAAGAAAGTGGATCACATCACTCCTGTTCTGAAGTCTTTACACTGGCTTCCTGTGTGTCAAAGAATAGATTTCAAAAATACTGCTGCTGGTTTATAAAGCACTGAATGGTTTAGGCCCAAAATACATGTCTGACCTCCTGCTAAATTATGAACCATCCAGATCTCTCAGGTCTTCAGGTACTGGTCAGCTTTCTGTCCCCAGAGTCAGAACTAAACATGGTAAAGCAGCGTTCAGTTATTATGCTCCAAATATCTGGAACAAACTCCCAGAAACCTGCAGGTCCGCTGTAACTCTGACTACTTTTAAATCCAGGCTGAAGACTTTTCTTTTTGTCGTTGCTTTTAATTGAACACATATCTTAGACTGCACTGTAACTTTTATCCATGTATTTTTTCTTTTAATGTTTATTTTATTAGCTTTTCTTTTTAATGACTGATTTTAAATGTCATTTTCTTAATGTCTTTCATTTTTTGTAAAGCACTTTGAATTGCCTTGTGTTGAAAAGTGCTATATAAATAAACTTGCCTTGCCTATCTATCTATATATCTATCCATCTATCTATCTATCTATCTATCTATCTATCTATCTATCTATCTATCCATCTATCCATCTATCCATCTATCTATCTATCTATCTATCTATCTATCTATCTATCTATCTATCTATCTATCTATCTATCTATCTATCTATCTATCTATCTATCTATCTATCTATATCTATCTATCTATCTATCTATCTATCTATCTATCTATCTATCTATCTATCTATCTATCTATCTATCTATCTATCTATCTATCTATCTATCTATCCATCCATCCATCCATCCATCCATCCATCCATCCATCCATCCATCCATCCATCCATCCATCCATCCATCTATCTATCTATCTATCTATCTATCTATCTATCTATCTATCTATCTATCTATCTATCTATCTATCTATCTATCTATCTATCTATCTATCTATCTATCTATCTATCTATCTATCTATCTATCTATCTATCTATCTATCCATCCATCCTGAGTGCTGACAGTCTTGACAGTGTACACAACTTGTCAGATTCTCTCCTGTCATATCACTCCGTACTGGGAGGCACCATTTCTTGTGCAAATAGTTTACTTACGTCAATAACTGAGTAAGAAGCTGAACCCACTCACACCACCGCCACCCTCTTTCTCTTTTCTGAGCTCACACTTTACGGAAACTGCATTTATTATTAACTTATGTCACTTCTTCCAAGGGCTAACAGGGTGGATTATCCTTGATGATTTATCTTCTTTTTATGTGAAATTGACTTAACATGCTCACATGATACAAAGACAATTTAGAACCAGATCTTTCTGATTTCTGACCACAGCTACAGGCACTTGTTATAATCAAGCTATAGAGATGCTGCTATACCTTCCTGGCAGAACTGATTAAAGAAAGCCTTCCTTCTCCATGTCAGAAATCGCTCTATTATTCTGGCCCCACACCAACAACAAACAGGCGTCACAGTCTTCGGGAGAAACTATCCTCCGTTGCTCTGATAAGCTTTCGTCAACAAGCAGATTTATCAGACTCATTTCAAATCTGTCCATCCAGATGGCACAAAGAGAGAAGGAGTAGGCAGGAGAGGACAATAAAGAGGAATGGGGATGAATGAAGCTGAGGAAGCTTTGAGATGTTTGCCAGAGTTAAAAGGAAACAGTAGTGTGATCCCTGCTGCTAGCAATCCATCTCAAGTGCTATCATCTCATAATTATTTTGTTTTCCTCATACAACTGAGACACATGTTAACTAGAGACCTAGTTAAGTTGTTCTCCTAGAACCGTAACAGGAACCAAAGTCTGTTTGTTTTCAAGTCAGTGCTGTTTTTTTGTTCGAAGTGACAAAACAAAATCCTGTTTTTTTAAGTTTACGAACCAACAAAGCAAATTGCAATTGGTTGTCTGTAAAAGGATACTGAAGGTTAAAAAAAAAGTCAACAGCAGGACAGCACTCCAATTAAATTGTTTATTCGTGCATGGATGTTTTGGGCAGATGTCCTTCCTCAGCGTGTAAGCTGTTAACAGTTGGGTAAAACACAATAAACAAGGATAGTGACATTTTAAGTTGTATAACACAGTTACAGACGGAAAAATGAATGAAGAAAATGAAGGTAGAAACCCATTTTGATTTCGGTCAGTGTGCTCCAGTAGGGAAGGTCACTGCAAATCAATACAAAGCTATTCTGAGCTTTTATTCTATGATGACACATTTCCATCCTTTTTTGAGAAGTCTCTTTCAGGATGATAATGCCCTCACTCAAAAAGAACAAGAGGTCAAATGGTTTGAGAAGTATGAAAATGTAATCTAATATAAAAATACAAATCATATTTTCTCTCTCCTGTTTTCAGCCGAGATAGACTCCTATGAGAGACATGTTAGACAATGCTCTCCACAACACCATTTGCAGCACTGACGCTTCTGGTGGTGTTGATGTGTTAAATGTTAAAGGCCCTACATTTTTAGTCCTACTTTAGCTGCTCTAAAAACCTGTTTTTGTATACAAGATCGACCAGGGAGATAAATCTGTTAATGGTTTGCTGAACTTGCAGCTGTTATTTTGCCCCTTAAAAAAGAAATGAAGGCTTGCACAACAGCTGCCTGATTCCGAATTTAAAATGTCAGATGTAGATTTACATTTGCAAAAGAACAGTGACTTTTATCAGTCTTCACATTTGACTAATTTACAACAGATTGTAGATAAAAAGTGGGTTGGACATAAGCAGTGTGATGCAGCTCTTTGTGAAACAACCCCCTAAAGGTATGGATATGCTCACATTAATTGGTTTGTATGACAACCACATTGGAGCAGCTTCCAAGGCGGTGTGAAAGTCTGTCATCACATATTAAGAGATCCAATAATAAATGGAAATTGGGGATGATGGCACAACATTGGGACAATCTCACTTGCAAGATATTAATATTGTTGGACTTGTTTTTGCATGTGAAAAGTGACATAGAAAAAGCCCGCTTAAGAGATAGAGGTTCAAACCCAGGTTAAGTTCTCAGCTTTTCTGAAAAACACTGTCACAACCCAAGTGACATGATTAGACACAATAATGCATTACATTTCATTTTAGCTGACTCTTTTATCCAAAGCGACTTACAATTACCAATTTCAGGGACATTCTCCCTGGAGTAACTAAGGACTAAGTGCCTTACTCAAGGGCACACTAATGGTGGTGTTCCTGGCGGGATTTGAACTCACAACCTTCCGATCTTCAGCCCACCTCACTATCCATTAGACCACCACTATCCTTGGATGTCACCAATTAAAGTCCTCATGACACTGACCTCATGTTGTGATGGTGAATTACTGGCCTTGGATGCTGTCACAGACACAATTGTGTATGGCTATTTTGAGGATGACCACTAGACTTTTTTTCAGATGTAAATCACTTTATAGTTCTTTAATTCAATGTCACTAGATCAGCTCCAAATTGTGCCTTTAGATGTGTCCATCATTTTCATAGGTTTCATAGGTCCCCAAAAAAGTTATGAACATCAGCATAACTACACTATGTTATGACAATTATGACTGTGGATCTTTGCTGTATGTTTGTCCTTATTTAATCTCCGCTGACTAAAATATCATGTTTAATGGTGACATGTCCTTGTGACAAATTGGGCAATATAGAAATGTTGGTGGAGCTGTGCGAGCTAATCAGGAGCAGATGGGGCCTCAGAGAGCTCAGCTTTTCCTTGTCAGGCAGTGAAAGACAAGCATGGATGTTTTTTTTTGTACTGTGAGATTAAATGTCTGAACCCTAAAATCTTCTCTCACAACATCCTCTTGATGGAACGTAAAAACATTTGCCCTGCTGTAGACGCTGGTGTTCCACAATATAAAAATAAATCATCATATTTTGGTGAGATCTTGCTGTAAAAATAGGTCACAAAGGGCAAACGTGCTGATACTCCATTATATCTACTGTTGCTTTAATCACACACATAGTGAGTTAAATTAAGAAATATTAAAATGTTTAAATATATTAACTGAACATGTGTGTTCCCTCCCAGCTGGACAGGACAGAAGTGATCAAGAGCAACTTGCACCCGGTCTTTGCCAAGGTTTTCTCATGGGACTACTACTTTGAGGAGGTTCAGAAGCTACGATTTGAAGTCTATGACATCCACGGCACTCACAGCATCGGGACCCGAGATGATGACTTCCTGGGTGGGATGGAGTGTACTCTTGGCCAGGTAGGCAGATGCCAATGTCCTACTAACCCATTTCATTTACATGTACTGGTTAGGTTTGTGCGCTCAAAACTGTATTTTGAATGCTGTAAAATACACAAAACATATCCACAGCGTGGTAGTAAATTCCACTCCTTGCTTTGTTTCAATTTGGGTACTTCTGCTAGTACACTTCTATGTTCTACACCATGTACATGATTTACTTATTTGTGTACTGCTTTAACCTCTACAGGACAGTGTTCTTTTAAATTACACACGGCTGTTCCAACTCACCGGGAATGATGTTTGCTGCTTTAGGATAGCTAGCTAAATAGTCAAGTTATTCTTTAAGAAAACTAAATTATTACACACTGCATAGTAACCCAATTAACATACTGATGCTTCTAAATGACAACAGAAGTGGTGCTTTTGTTTAGATCTGTGCTTACCCGAGTAACTGCTGCTGGTCCTTTCCTTCAAGTTGAGAAATATCCCGTATTCCACACTCAGCTTTTTGAATATAATGAGTGCAGCATCTGGGTACACATAGTGCGCTGCATTTTGTCATGTCATACTTCTCAGTGTTAATGCATTTATGCAATGCAAATAGCAAGTGTAGGTAAAGAGGTCTATGTCCTGAGAGACAGCAAATGCTCTCTGCTCTTTACTGCTGAGGAAGGTTCACGACTAACAATGTGTTTATGTTGTTCTTTGCAGATTGTGGCCCAAAAGAGGATGGTGAAGCCTTTGTTGCTAAAGTATGGGAAATATGCCGGCAAATCTACCATCACAGTGAGTTGCTTTCATGTCTCATATGTCCTTATGACCTTGTTGCTCTGATGAATGAAATTCTTGAGATTGCTCTGTAAAACTTATTTATTTTTATTTATATCCAATGTCACATCCGTTTACTCTTAGGCACCATTATGGAATCACATTTGTTCTTACTTTACTGGCATGATGATTGAAAAGAACCAAAAGATACTTTGTTATCTCACCACTCAGAATGGCTTTATGTTGCTACTGAGTATAATGAATTTGTTGTGGTGGTTAGTTGTCAGAAGTATACATACTCTCTGATAATTGTCTCTAGTGTTCATCTTTGGTGCTATCAATGCAAACACACACAAGGAAGCAAGAGGAAATGATGCATGTATAAGAAATCACATGTGTCAGATGTGGAAGAGAAGAGCTGTTGGTTCATTAACCGCCATCTTCCAGTTAACAAGCCAGCAGTGCAAGCAAATATAAAAACAAGAAGAGCTAGATTGCGCTGTGTCCTACACGCTGCCTCATTTGGGAATACACAAAAAAAGGCAGGAAGTGGTCACAGAATGAACTGTAGCAAATAAAAGTGCTAAGCATTGTGTGTTGACAGGTTGAAGAAATATGGTATTCAATTGGGTTGGATTCCTGTGCTGTGAGGAAAAAGTTAACTCATTTACATTTTATTTTTTTCTCTTCTTGCCAGAGTTAGACTATATATATTTAAATATGTCCACAGTAAATACTTTTTTAAGGTCTTTAGATAATTCACACAAAGACATTTTCTAACCGTTTATTCCAAAACAGATATAAAGAATTCAGTGCAGTAACATTATGCTAAACCCTTATCCAACATATAATTGCTTCCCACACATACTGACATTGTAAAATATTCATTTTTATTGCATTTTAATACTGCACCATCTGTTTCGCCTGCTATATAGAAGATGTGTATATGATTTTGAATACATGCATGAATGCAACCATGAATATATTGTTTGTGATAAAGATATAACAAGCGGGATACAGATGTTTTTATTAAAATACATAAACACATACAGATACAATTATACTTCTATACCACTATTGTCTTAATGCATTTCTAAGCCCTTAACAAAACCCTCACCAGGGGTTATGATATGGACAGTAGAGAAATCAAAATAATAAAATCTTCCAAAAAGAATTGAATTATTCTTGTATCATGCACCAATCAATGCATATTGCAATATAAATATATATAATAATAATAATAATAATAATAATAATAATAATAATAATAATAATAATCATCATTATTATAATTATTATTATTATTATTATTATTATTATTATTATTATTATTATTATTATTATTATACAAATTAAACCATTGCTATATTTGAATGTGACTGAATTGCCATTTCACTTCACTACATTCAAAAAATAGGGTGGTGTTTCTTTTGGGAAGGTACATTCACTTAAGACCTTTAAACATGCTGAATACATTAAACAGAGGGACGCATTGAAATAAATACATTTAGCATTTGGCACATTTTATGGATAACATCAACAAATCTGCCCACAAATAAGAGCTAATAGATCACATCATTCAGACAGTAATGATCAGCTGCCACTGAATGGACTGGGTGACATTATGGATGAAACCACACATAACTGTTGAAGATATATCTAGTAACATTTGGTATTCGGAGAGAACGCTTGTGGCAGAAATGTACATATTGTACAACAGAACTAGGCAAGAAGTGAATATCATCCAAAAAGTATTTACCCATTTGATGGATACACTTCACATACACTGCCTGCCTTTTAAATAGATTGTTCCTGCACTCTGCAGCAACAGTTCTTACCGTTTGATGTAAAGTTTCAGTCAGTTTCCAATAGAAAGACGCAGAGATAGCAGACTTCTCTCTCTGTGAGTGGGCCAGTGGAAGCAGCAGAGAGAGATCTGGGATTCTTTTTAACTAATACACAGGTATAAACAAACAAAACATGTTAAAGAGCTGTTATAAAACTTTACTATTGCACTGCACAGTACGTGGTAACTTTTACATCCATAAAAAGTTGAATGTTCAACTCGAGACAGTACCCTATTACAGCAGGGGCCCATTAGTGTGGGAATAATGGGGCTCTACTCTTTCATTTTAATGTCCTGCAGTCCCTTGTCAAGTGAAAGCCACTTCACTGTGTTAACTGCATGCCACAGTGCAGACACTATTAAGGTAAAAGTTACTTTTTGCAATGGAAAGAAAAATGTTGGATGGAAACTGGAGTAAAGCCTTAACTTTTAACTACTGGCAGATAATTAACTTCATCCTATTATATGAGAGGCTTCATCTTACTCTGCAATTTAATACAAAAAGTAGCTTTTATGAGCAATGTCTTCCTTTCCTGAAATGTATCATGTAGTCATGTGATTTCTTGCCATAGTTAATGAAGCCCATATATGCATAAAATATTGCTAACTAATTGTATTTCCTCTCAGGTGCATGCTGAGGAAATTTCAGGCAACAACGGATACGTGGAGCTTTCCTTCTGTGCCAAGAAGCTCGATGATAAGGTGAGCAGAGCACATGGAGAAACCAACACGGTTCATAATTCATTAGATACGGTTTATAGCACTACACACAGGTAGCAGAGGTAATAATGTGATAATCATGACGGGATGCATCACTGGCATAGAAGTTATACACATATTCATATTATATTTAAATCATTTTATAATTTAATTGTACAAAAAGAGAAAAAAGTGACATATCACACTTGATATGACACATCTTTGTAGTCATATAATGCTTTAACGGGTACACTTTCTGGTGTTTGGCCACATAGTGTCAAATGAACATTATGTGATATCGCATTTTAAACGTTTTGTTATTACCTGATAACATGTTTTACTTTGAATCTGGATATCACTGACCCTCACTGCGTCTGACTCTCAAACTGTCAAACTTTGCTGAAGGCAAGGCAAGTTTATTTATATAGCACTTTTCAACACAAGGCAATTCAAAGTGCTTTACAAAAAACTAAAGACATTAAAAAAATGGCATTTAAAATCAGTCATTAAAAAGAAAAGATAATAAAATAAACATAAAAAGAAAAAATACATGGATAAAAGTTACAGTGCCGTTTAAGATGTGAATAGTTCAATTAAAAGCAGCGACAAAAAGAAAAGTCTTCAGCCTGGATTTAAAAGTAGTCAGAGTTGCAGCGGACCTGCAGGTTTCTGGGAGTTTGTTCCAGATGTTTGGAGCATAATAACTGAACGCTGCTTCTCCATGTTTAGTTCTGACTCTGGGGACAGAAAGCTGACCAGTCCCTGAAGACCTAAGAGATCTGGATGGTTCATAATTTAGCAGGAGGTCAGAAATGTATTTTGGGCCTAAACCATTCAGTGCTTTATAAACCAGCAGCAGCAGTATTTTGAAATGTATTCTTTGACACATAGGAAGCCAGTGTAAAGACTTCAGAACAGGAGTGATGTGATCCACTTTCTTAGTGTTCGTGAGGACTCGAGCAGAAGGCATATTTCAATCACAAAGACAGCAGGAGCAGGCATCCAATTACGACTGTGATCATCTGAAGTCGGCATGTTCTTAGAAATGAGCCTTAGGATGTCAATCTCATAGGCTGCCCTTGATACACAGAGGTATTGGCAGAAAAAACCGAAATGTTCTATAGCCCGTTCACTTATTTTTGAAATTGCAGTTTGCCGTTTCCCGCTAGTCTGACAGTTAAATTGAACTTGAATGTTACACAAGGAACATGATCAAAAAAAGGTACTAGCTATACTGTAGCGTGCATCTTCCCCACAGTCTCTTTATATCTTCCCCTGCATGTCATATTTGCTTTATATATCCAGCTACTGGATACTGCTGGGAGTATTGAGCCTCTGCCTGTGAATCCACCCGCCTGCTTTGTTTAAACTGATGTGAATACAGCTGTGGGCGCAACACTGGGGAGCAGTGGTGTGTAATCGAGGACCAGAGACACTAGAGTGCACTGAAAAAACACTTTTCAGCAGCTTATTTGGAACAGATTTTGGTTGTTGATGCCAAATAACCAATAACCATAATGCACATAATGATAGACACTGACTCCGTTTACCTGCATGGAACATTTCCTCCTGGTTTGGAAAACAGCCAATCTGCTACAATCTCCTTTTAGCTTAGTTTTGGTCGCCACCACCACCAACGCTGAGCTCTTAGGGTGCTAAATGCTCATTTGGTTATTTTGACATTTGGTAAATGAGAACAGTAAAGTTGGGTTGTTAACCAAATTCACCAGCTGCAAGATGTTAAAACATATTATTGATTTATTGTATATACAAACATACTAAAAAGTGAATCTGAAACAAATATGTTGTAAATAATAAAAGGTAGATGTCAACAGGTACCACAAGTAACTGTTATGTTCTTGTTATACAAATCAAAAATTATGATATGGTTTCCTCCATAAATAGAGTTCACCAGCTATCAGGTTGGTTCCCTACCAATACAATTTATCTGCCACTTATCTGCCAGGTTGATGTTGGGCCTAACGATTTATTTAGCAGATGTTGAGTGAAGGAGCGGAGTGTTTCTGATTAGCTGCTCGTCAGGTGTATCACCTCCACCGGCTGTATATATTGAGGGATCACACGTTGATGCACAGGAGCATTAATTATGAGATATCGCTCACATCCCGGCCCAGGGTGGGATTTTGACATCTGCTTTTGTACCGCGGATTTCACTGGCTAGCGGTTGCCATGACAACAAAGAGAGGATACTACAGCTCTTTTTGCTCGGGTCCCTCAGGAGATGTATCTGGCTAATGTGGCGGGAAATGCAATATTACACGCACGCACGCACACACACACACACACGCGTGCACGCACACGTGCACACGCACGTACGCACACGTGCACACACACGTACGCACGCACGCGCACACACACACACACACACACACACACACACACACACACACACACACACACACACACACACACACACACACACACACACACACAAGCTTCCCTGAAGAATCAATTGTCCTAAATAATCAGCAATGCTCTGCTCTCAGACGCATGTGCTTTAGACTGAGAATAGTTTAAGGCTACAGTAAATAACCGTGCAGGAAGCTAACTCTTACGCATGTTTTCAAATAAGCTGGTTATTCACTGACGATGTAAATAGAGACAGCCACCATAGATAACTCAAATGTGTGATGCTGGGCTACTGCAGATTATGAACATGGGAAGTAATGGAGTGCAAATAGAAACCAATAGAAATATTCCGAACTGCAATGGAGGCTACATTGAAGGAAATAGCAGGTCATGAATGCTTTTGGCTCATTACAAGTGCATAATTATGGCATGGGATGTAAGCTTGCCAAATATTCTCAAACTCTCGTCTGACCAAAAAGCAATCTTTTTTTTCCTCTATCCTGATTATTTCATCACCGTAGCGACCACTCTGTGCTCTGTGCCTGCTACTCCCTGACCTTTAATCACAGAGATAATTAACTGTGCCTCTACAATCAGCAATGATAAACCACCATCAACAGCCATTTGTATAAATTACAGCTTCCTTTCAAACAAATCATCTAAAGACACTTATTACAATTGCATATTTAGTAATGAGCTTTTTTTGTAATTTTGCTTGTGTTAAGTTCATCACAGCCCCGTGGTAAATGTTATCTGACTGATTAGCTTCAATGCTATCAAGCTAATTAAGTCAAACCAACAGTATTGAATTTAATGTATGTGTTTTCATTAGGCTTAGGGCTTGAACTCTCATTAAGAGTCAGTGGTTTTGACATCTTGTTTCCTCTGCAGGATATCTTCAGCAAATCTGACCCTTTTCTGGAAATATACCGAATCAATGACGATCTATCAGAACAACTCGTGCACAGAACTGAGGTAAAATCATCATATTCCCTTTTCACTTCAAGCAACAGGTGTTTTCTGCCACTTATTTCATATGTAACGGGTTCCTTCTCCAACAGGTGATTAAGAACAACCTGAATCCTGTCTGGGAGCCGTTCAAAGTGTCTCTCATATCTCTGTGCAGCTGTGATGCAGAACGTAAGCTCAAGGTGAGAGACCATTAGCAACTAAATCCACATCAGTGCAAAACGCAGGGGTCAGGAACTGTATAAACAGGGCTTAACAAGAATGAATTAAAGTAGAATATTTGAAAGGTGAATTATTACATTTTGCATGAATAGTTTATCTATGGTCATGGCAACAGATAGTTAACAGTTTTGTCCACGTGTGCCTACAGTGCCTCGTGTGGGATTATGACTCCAGAGGGAAACACGACTTCATCGGCGAGTTCTATGCCACTTTCAGGGACATGCAGAACATTTCCAGTGGAAATAAGGTCAGTGAACGAAGAGACCGAGGAGAGACAGCCGTGTAAATGTTTCATCCATTTTCAATATGCCTCTCTCTGCTGAAATCCATCCCAGATGAAACCAATGGTATGGTGCTTAAGATGTATTGGCAATGTTCAAAACACTGAACACTGTCTTCAACTTGCTGTGTTTAGGTGACATGGGACTGTGTGAATCCTAAGTACAAACTGAAGAAGAGAAACTATAAAAATTCAGGAGTTGTCATCCTCAGTAACCTTAAGGTAGGAATCAGTTGAACCAATCACTGTTTTACTTTTTACTTACATTATGAGATAGGAATGCATTGTAATTATGAATTCTTGTACGCATGGTGACACACTCTTCTTTGTTTGTTATATCTGACTGCTTAGCTTAATGAGTAAATGTTTAAGGATATTTCCTCAGAGGGCACCTTTCGTTTCCGCTGCTGAGAAGCTATATATCACAACAATCTTTTTCCTTGTTTTACACTTTATAGTCAACAGATTTGTCGAGTTCATTCAGTTTTAATGACCAGATGCTTCTGAAAAGATGCTTCTGAGGTTTTGCTATAAATACATATTTGTTTTTCTATTGCAGCTTCACAGAGTGTACTCCTTCTTAGATTACATCATGGGAGGATGCCAGATTCACTTTACGGTAAATTGAGCAGTCTGTGTTTAGTAATGCTTCACTGTCCTAGAGCTTTTAACAGGCCCTGGCTGTATGTAATACCCAATAATGTGATATTATCTGCATGTTACATATTGCTTTTATATAAACAGACATTTGTATGGTTTTCTTTAGTGGTCCATTAGCATTCAATGTGCAGCAAAGGTTATATTTTCTGAGCGTGAAACAGCATTTTAAGATTGTTCTCATCCTTTAAACTTTCCCTGATGGTGTTTTTGTACATGCACTCAGTTATTTTTCTTGGCAGCATCGTGGAATAATTTCAAACCTTCAACTTTTGCCCTTTAGTCTGCCCTCTGTTGTGCAACCTCTCACTCTCTACTGGATTACTGAAGAAATGAATATTCATTTTGAGGATCGCTTTGGTAGATGCAGTTCCTTCTTAGCTGGAGCTGTTCCTACAGTATGTGGGTGTATAAAGCCCAAGTTCATACCTCTGATCAAATAATTAATATTTCCATTATGCAAACTTCAGGCTTGCTCACACATAATTACTTGTAAAATAATAAGAAGCCAAAAACTAAAGGTGAGAAGCAAAGACATAAACGTAACCTGCTCATAGCACTATGATGTTCCAAATACAGAAGCTAATGGTGGATTTCTACTCTAGTAACTGATTCCTATTATTCATACTGCACACTTCTTTCTACCAGGTTGCCATTGACTTCACAGCCTCCAATGGAGATCCGAGGAACAGCTGCTCTTTGCACTACATCAACCCTTACCAGCCCAACGAGTACCTGAAGGCTCTGATAGCAGTGGGGGAGATCTGTCAAGACTACGACAGGTTTGTCAGTCTTTTGTTTCTCAGTAAAGGTTATCTGCTGCCTACAGGGACTGTCAGTGTCTTGGGTTGTAAAAGAGCGCTGCAGTGGGATCTCTCACACTGAAACAAGCCACTCCAGCTGAACCATTATAAATGGATTGGAATTGGAATCATGGAGGACTGGAGCAGATTTGCAGACGTTTTATGTTTCTGCTTCCCAGTTTCTTTTTTAGCTGAAGGAACTGAACTCTTGACTGCTAGCTCCTCTTTCTCCAATTAATTTCTTTACTGAAATGTATTTTACATCCTTAATGGATAAATGCAGAAGTTCATTTAAATATCTGTTGGCAAAGTGATGCACAACCTGGAACATTTGAGCAAACAGATTTGGACTCCACTGGCATTATTTATGCATGAGGCTGATGTAGGGCTGAAGCAGGGCTCAGTAGAAGCCAAGGGCATTGACACAATATTCCGGACACACTTGACTAGCCATTTTGTCTAATTTTGACCTCTGTAGGCACAGTCCGTTTTCTGTATTTTCGTGTCTGACAGACTTTTGACAGAGATTTCTAAGTAACTTGTGTATTTATTTATACCAGTCTAGCATAACAATCTGAAGACAAATAATGACAACACATACCACATCCCTCTCACAATAAAGATCTATTTTCACTTTAATCTGTATGCCATACCCCTCTCCTCCCCCATGCTCCCCCATCCTCTTTGACACCCCATGTATGTATCTGTTGGTGCACTGGGCCAATGGCTAGTAAAATCCTATATTAAATGGCTAGATAACAAACGGCAAAGCACAGTATGTGTATAAAATACATTTTGGAGACAGAAAGATACACAAACAACACATGCACTGTGGAATATTATTTTTGCACCAGCCAATGCCTGTTTGTAGGGACAGTGCTGACTGTTTGCATGTGCTTCACATGCTCTATGCTCACAGTGGTGGCTGCATTTGCATTCTCCTGTGGATAACTTGAAGATACTGTTTTTTAAGCATCTGGTTCACAGCTACTGGTCCCTTCTTAGCTTGCATAGGCTCATTAGATGGAACTGCATACGGACACATGCAGAGACAGGGGATAACACCAGGATAGCAGGCACTTCAAAACGAAGTGCGAGGCATTATTGCTGGTGAAATAATGGTGTATAATCAGATGTAAAGACAGAGGAAGAAAACACTGAAGCTATCTGAACAAAGTCATACTTTCGTTTCCCGTCACTGTCAATACAAATACTGGCTCAGGTCTTGGCTTCAGGCACACACATCCTTTTTTTAAATGGCTGATTGTCTTCTTGAAAAGAAATATGAAACAATGTACAATTGTGCAAGAAAGTTGTCTTTATTGCTGTCAGGCTTGACGGTACTTTTTAATAATGGGAAATTGTTTATTATATGATATGCGTCAGAGAAAGACCCTCTCATCTGTCGAAACTAAGCCAGATGAGGATTAACACGTAGACTGATTTATGCAGATCCTTCTATTGAATATCAGTGGGGCACTTTCTGGCTAATTATAGCATCCCGAAGATCTTACTAGAGACAATGAAAACTTGCCTTAAAATTACAAGGTCGTTATTTTTCGCTTTATGATTTCTGTGTTTACATATACAGTATAAACAACATCATCATACATGGAAACATGCCGCTGGTGCAGAACAGTGTCGCAAGTGTAGGCAGCCAATCTCTCTCAGGTTGGAATTGTTGTTGAGGTGTAAAACGTGGGCATGCAAACCTTTTAGCCTTTAGTGGATATAGGTGATGTGGGATTTTAGAGTCCTTGCAGAGGAGTGCATTATGGAGCTGGAGTGACTAGCTTTTGTCTGTGTGGGCAGAGGCTCATATACCTTGCTGAGAGGGCTATTATACCGGCCACATCTCCCTGTGGCTGCTCACAAAGTGAGAAAACAAGGCCCACCATGAACCTCACAGCAACATTCATAAGATGGAAATGCTGCAAACTTAATCCTCTCTGTATTGTCTGGGCTGAGGATAATGTGTCATGTTGTCTCTACACTTATAGAGAGATCTATAAGAAATTCCTTAATTGGCCTAGAAATCAATTAATTGAGGCTCTAACGGCACATCTATAAGAGTATGTTATTCACCAAAGAGTAATTTGCCTACGAGTCTTGAGGTCGAGGTATTGAGTGCTGTACATCACATCTGAGATAAAAATGGCTTAGCACGAATCACCCTTTTCCCATTAAAATATTTTCCTTTTAAAATATGTATTTGCATTGGTACCAAACACATTTCTCCCTATTATTTTGCATCTATAAAACATACCTTGGTGTTTTGGAGAGGTCACATTTAGCGGGAGTAATTTTGATGAAAATGGGTTAAACAAAGTGAAATGAAAACATATAAATGTTGAAGGTGAGTTTAGAGCAATGGCAGCTTTTCATGCTTTTTTATCAGTTGCATGACCTGCTGGACACTGAAATCTATTAATTTGTTTGGTACATTATTCCCAGAGTGGGTCTATATCTGGAAATAATACAGTACATTAGCCAGGGCATGTGGAGAGGCTGCATTACAGAGAATACAAGTTGGACTCATTCACATGTTTTTTTTTCTTGGAACAGAGGATAATGATGGCAGCCAAATGTGTGTTCGAAATGGCCCATGTACCATATCCAGTGATGTCTTCCTAACAGGCTGTTGCTGTGACCATTTGCAGCCACTCCGCAAGGTTATGGGAAGAGAACAAACATATTTTCTTGAGAATGAGCAACAATAATAAGACAAATAATAGGAATAAGAAGAATATATTCCTGCTGGTCGCTAATGCTATTGCATTAACAGCAATTGCCACTGCTACAACCATTATACCAGAACAACAACTTTCCAGAGTAAAGTTGCTTCTGTCAGGACTTCACCGTTAAGAGTTGGTAGCTCACTCTGATAGTGTAACCATCATCCCTCTGCCAACCTCTATATGAGTCCACACCCATCAGAGATAATTAAACACGTTGGATAGCTCTGAAAAAGCTGCCTCAAAGCCATGTTAGAGTGGACAAACAACTCTCCAATCAACACTTGTCAACACACCAGATAAATCAACACCTATTAACTGTGTAAAGTTGGCTGTGTATCCTTTGGTGCACTCACACCATGTCCAGAGTAAATGAATTATTATTAGGATTCTGTCGATCTTGAGATGCTATTTGAGATTGAGCTGGGCAGCAACATGGGTTGTTTTGTCAGTCATAAAGGCATGGACAGTAGATGTTCTTATAATGGAGGCAGCCATTAGAGAACACTGTAGGTAAATATTCCCTGATATGAATATAAACATTCTGTGACAGCTCTGCTGCTTATCGTAAACTCCACTAATTCTAGTTCATAAAGTAAACACAAAGTATTTCCTCTGTATTTAATATCCAGGCTGTCCTCAAGCCAGATTAAATGAATGGGGTACTTCTGAAATTTGTTTGGTAAAAAACATTAAACTGCATTCCCCGAAATACATTTATTTAGTTGGGCCTGTTAAAAGCTCCCATCTTTCTTAAAAGAACATATAAAATAATTAAAACCAACTACAACAAAAAAAGCAAAAAAGCAGTTTGAATTTTTAAGGCATTTTATATTTTTGATTGCAATATAAGATTAATTTATAATATAAGAGCATGTTCCACGTTGAACTGTAGTGTGGTTTTCTGTGTGGTCTTGCTGTGTAGTGTATCTACATGTACAATGTAGCATGTGTACTCCAAGCATCTCATGTGTTGTAGTTGACGGCAGGGACAGTGAGGACAAGATGGTCAGGTCTTCGTTTACCTTAAAGCTCTTTAAAAAACAACCAGCATCTTCTCTTAAGAGGAACATATTCACTGGGCTTTTGTCTTTAAATACAATCAACATTGTTCTATCCATTTTACATTGAGCTGCTGTTTGCAGACCATTCATCACCACATTGCATTTTCAAGAGTTGACCACTCTTCTGCTGTGTTTGAAATGAATCCCTTACGTAATTCTCATGTTATACACAAAGTTCACATTATGGTTGTCAGTAAATTGTGGGGACATATTGCATTGTGGGAGTCTTAACAAAAAGGAGTGTACATGTCATGGACACTTCTTTTTCGTGACAATGGGGGAATGTTTGTCTATGCTAGTAAATGGATTTCACGATCAGATTTCAGATACACAAGTAAATGAGCAGAGGTTGAACATATCGCACTCTCGGTAAACAGAGATCGTCTTGTTATTTATACAAATCTCCGTTTCCTGGCCTTGGAAAAGAGCTCTCATTTCAGCATAGCAGAGCCTCTTATAGTAATATCTGCCCATCTTAATTGTGAGTTGAAACATGGAGAGGATGAAGACTGTGGGAAGCTCTTTGAACTGGCTGCGGCCACAGATTTCAAATTGTAGTTACAGCTTTTAACATCTATGAAATTCAACGACGCAGATGGTTTGCCATTGGAAATATGAACACATGGATAATATATCAATGCTTTTCAGAACGCTTTCATAGGCTATCTCATGTTAAACTTCAGTAACTGAAATATATGACTGGCTAATTTGCTTATCTTTTCAGTGACAAAAGATTTTCAGCTTTGGGGTTTGGTGCCAGAATCCCTCCAAATTATGAGGTGAGTATTTCTCCTCTTATCTCTCCCTGTTTTTTATTATTATACAAAGCCTCCCTTTTTTATTATTTCCCCTAACACTGGCCTTCTCTTCACATGAACAATATTATGCATATATTCATGTTCGCATGGAATCCTGGTATATTCCTTCACCCTGGGACTTGCATTAAGCAGCTGATTTTATTGACCAGTTTTATGACACAGTCCGTCATTCTGTCAACATTTCACATTCTAAACTAATTACCAACTTTTTATTCATAAGCCCCATGTCTTAAAATATCAACTTGTCTGCAGAAAATAACATGTTCTCATAAGATAAAAGCCCTGTAGTGTTGATGCTTAATTTACATAGCAACTCATGAGTGTGAGAGCATTTGTTTAAGCAAATTGGACTTTGAGAACCAAAGCCTTCAGTGATTCAGCATAATTCCCTCAGGAGACGTCTGACATGTGAAGAGTGCACACACACACACACACACACACACACACACACACACACACACACACACACACACACACACACACACACACACACACACACACACACACACACACACACACACACACACACACACACACACACACACACACACACACACACACACACACACACACACACACACACACACACACACACACACACACACACACACACACACACACACACACACACACACACACACACACACACACACACACACACACACACACACACACACATTGATACACTTTTTCATACCAGACAAACCAAACATAGGTTGTGTTTTTTAATAGTTTTTTATGATTGCATTGTTCTATGTGCGGATATGAAACACTTGTAATTATCATTTACATCATACAAAGATTCATGGCTTTGTAAACTTTTCTGAATTAACCACAACAGTGACTGCCCAGCAGAAGCCACATTTATCTTATTTCATGCTGCTGCCACATTGTGATTTGTGCTGCAGATGAATGCTAATTAAGTCATTACAATGAACTCATATGCTACACCTCTGTGAGGGGTTGATGGACCAGGAATATTTGTCAGTGTTGTTCTGCACTGTTGTATCCTTTATTAGGCATTATGTATACACATTTTATTTGAATTCATATAATAAACAAAGAACCAAGATTTTACAGCCAAGGATGTACCAGATAATAATTGTGCGCATTAATGGGAAGCTTCCATTTTATTGCAATGAATATGGTCTATTGTGCTCTGTTTTTTGTAAGCCACAGAAAACGTGCACAAGTCAGAGTTAAGGTTAAAAGGAGAAAACATCCCTTACCATCAGATAAGTGTGCTTTTAAAAAAAAATGGACACTGGTGCATTTGCTTGTTTAGTGCGGTTTGTCTGTTGCTGGTATGGAGGCAGTCAATTGAACTCTGATGCTTAGGTGCCCTCGTACTGTTGATTACATTACATTACATTGCATTTAGCTGACGCTTTTATCCAAAGCGACTTACAATAAGTGCGTTCGACCAACAAAATATAAACTTGAAGAAAACAGAATCATATAAGTACATCAGGTTTCATAGAGCAAAAACATTTCAAGTGCTACTCAACTGGCTTTAGGTAAGCCAGTCCTTTATTAGTATATAAGTGCTTTGTTAATAGTTATATTGCTCGAAGTGGAGTCGAAAGAGATGAGTTTTCAGTCTGCGCCGGAAGGTAGGAAGGGCCAGATCCATTCGCAGCATGGTACGCAAGTACCATTGTCTTGAAGTGGATTCTAGCAGTTACCGGAAGCCAGTGGAGGGAGCGGAGGAGCGGCGTGGTGTGGGAGAATTTAGGAAGGTTGAAGACCAGACGAGCCGCTGCATTCTGGATGAGCTGCAGAGGTCGGATGGCACATGCAGGTAGACCAGCCAGGAGGGAGTTGCAGTAGTCTAGGCGTGAGATGACGAGAGCCTGGACCAGAACCTGCGTCGCTTTCTGGGTCAGCTGGGGACGCATCCTCCTGATGTTGTAAAGCGTGTATCTGCAGCAGCGGGTTGTAGCAGCTATGTTTGCAGTGAAGGACAGTTTGTTATCTAGGGTCACACCCAGATTCCTTGCA
Source organism: Pseudochaenichthys georgianus (assembly GCF_902827115.2). NCBI lineage: Eukaryota > Metazoa > Chordata > Actinopteri > Perciformes > Channichthyidae > Pseudochaenichthys > Pseudochaenichthys georgianus. Next base: position 36,651,469 of record NC_047505.1, read on the forward strand.
GTCTGAGTGGGGGAAACAATAGAGGTGCCGATGTTGATTGTTAGGTCAAGAGTGGGACAATCTTTTCCCGGAAGGAAAATCAGTTCAGTCTTGTCAAGGTTGAGCTTGAGGTGATGAGCAGACATCCACTGAGAGATGTCAGCTAGACAAGCAGAGATGCGTGCAACGACCTGGGTCTCTGAGCGGGGAAAGGACAGAATTAATTGGGTGTCGTCAGCGTAGCAGTGGTATGAAAAACCATGCGGGCTAATGACAGATCCGAGCGAGTTTGTGTACAAGGAGAAGAGGAGGGGACCAAGAACAGAGCCCTGAGGGACCCCTGTAGTTAATTGACAAGGGTCGGACTCCGACCCCCTCCAAGTAACCCTGTAGGTGCGGTCTTTGAGGTATGAGGTGATGAGGGAAAGTGCAGAGCCTGAAACTCCAAGTTCTTGGAGAGTGCGAAGGAGGATCTGATGATTCACCGTGTCGAATGCAGCAGACAGGTCCAAAAGGATGATGACAGAGGAGAGGGAGGCTGCTTTAGCAGTGTGCAGTTCCTCAGTGACAGCAAGGAGGGCAGTTTCTGTGGAGTGACCTGCCTTGAAACCAGACTGGTGCGGATCCAGAAGGTTGTTCTGATGGAGATAACAGGAGAGTTGTTTAAAGACAGTGCGTTCAAGTGTTTTAGACAGGAACGGGAGGAGAGAGACAGGCCTGTAGTTTATAACATCAGACGGGTTGAGAGTGGGTTTCTTTAGGAGAGGGTTTACTCTTGCCTCCTTGAGACTGTTTGGAAAGTGACCAGAAGTTAGAAAAGTGTTTATGAAATGGGAGAGAAACGGTAGAATATCAGGAGCGATAGTCTGAAGGAGGTTTGAAGGGATAGGGTCCAGAGGACAGGTGCAGAGGTAATGAGGGTAAGAACCTCACTTGGAGAGAGAGGGGAAAAGGAGGTCAGTGTGTGGGTGAAAGGAGGGTCTGGTGACCCAGCGGTGAGTAAAGGTGAGTCAGAAAAAGAAGAGCGAATATCATCAACCTTTTTTTCAAAGTGGTTAACAAAGTCGCTTGACAGAAGGGAGGAGGGGGAAGGGGCTTTGGGGGGGTCCAGGAGGGAGGAGAAGATGGAAAATAGTTTTTTGGGATTGGAATAGGAAGATTGGATCTTATCTTGAAAGAAAGTGCTTTTTGCCTGAGAGATCGAAGCAGAGAAAGAGGAGAGGAGAGCCTGATAGGTTAGGAGGTCGTCTTGGTGTTTGGATTTCCACCGTTTCCGCTCTGCTGCCCGAAGGACGGTTCTATTGTTGATCCAGTTCTTTGCCTCGGACTGTTGTGTAATTGGATGTTGGTCTGAAAGTAAAGCTGGAAGCAAACCACAGGATTTCATGATAGTATATGTGTGTTTTTAGCAAGGGTTTAAAGCAGGGGTGTCCAAACTTCTTTCACAGACGGCCACATACAGAGAAATATATGTTAGCAAAATCAATCAAATGTAAGTAAATAATGCTTGTGAGTGTTGGCAGCTCATCCATTAAAACAGAAGCCTCAGATTAATTATAATAAGGAGAAATAGGAAGGGTAAATTTCAAGCTTGTTATGTAAATAAGTCATTGCACTTTTTTCTTATCAACTAATATATGTTAGAACATCTTTCCAACTTTAATTGACTGAATTAATTTGAAAAGTGGTCTTATTAACACATGAATACTGTGTAATATATTTTTTACATTTAAGAAGTACAATATAAGACAAGCACAAGTTTCATTTGTGGGCCATATTTCATTATACAAGTATTTTTTTACAAGTCTTTTTATTTCATTATAGTGTACAGTAATCGATGCCATTTCATTGATATTGTAATATCACAGTACACTCACTACACTCCCCCCTCCCTCCCTCCCCCCTCCCTCCACCCGCACATGCCCACACGGGCGAAAAAAAAAAAAAATGCTTATCAATATAACTTAAAGGTCACATGTCATGGTCCTTTCTACTGATCATAATACCATTGTTGAGGGATATTACAATAGAAAAATACTGTGCAATTTTCCAAACTCACATTGTTTCGCATGCAGCATCTCTGTAAACTACGTGTATTCACTCTCTCCACTAAACGGCTCGTTGGAGCTCTTGCCCCCCTCCCTGTGAGCCCAGTGTGCTCCGATTGACCAATCCACAGACTTCCTCACACATGCGGCTTTCACACCAGCGCTTTTCAGTTTCTAGTTCCGAGCGGGAGCTTTTCTGGTTCAGCTCCGGTTTCCCTTTTCAGCTCCCGCTCTGTTCACACCGCCCACTGGTGCCCCAGAGCTGCCCCTGCTGCGTCATGACGTCACCGTTTACATCGCTGATTTTCTCCCCAACGGCAGCCATTACGGCGCTCACAACAACAACAACAACTGCGTTGGGTCGATGATCGTGTTGCTTTTAATCACACGAAGCCAGAATAAATTGAATAACGACTTCTCCAACCTTATACTTTGCTCCAGAGTGCCGTGGTTCATTGTTTATTAATGTGTTTCTGCAGCATTTACCGACCGCTGCAGTATTGGCTGCTCTTCCACGGGAGTTTATTCTCCCGTTAGCTCCCGGTTAGCTCACACTGCAGCGGCCGCTCTAAAGTATTCACTGTCCGACTCACACAAGCAGCTGATGCATATCCCCAGTTCCCCTTAGCCAAAGTGAATGTGTGTCAGTCTGAATTGACACTGTTTGGTATCACAACGCTGTTATGAAAGTTTCTCTGGTATAAAACGGGTGATGTTAGCATAGCAACCGAAGCTAAACTGACTACTTGCAGCCGATAGCTGCAATAATACAAAACAACACATCTGCCTCTCTCCACAATGATCGATAACAGCGAACGGATGGTCAAAGTAAGGTACAAATAAACAGAATCACACGAAGCCTGGTTAGTGTTGCCTGACTTTATAAAGTGTGTTTATAGGCACTACTGCTTGTAGGCAGGCATAACAGTCGACCCATGTTCAGGGGAGGTGGGTTTAGTTTCCTGCACGCCTCGACGTAAGAGAGACGTAAGCGACGTGTGAAAGGGGCAACACACACGCAGCTCAGCTGATGTCTCCTCCGGGCTGCTGCTGGTAACAGACAGTTGCGATCGCGGCGAAATTCTCTCTGCAGACCCATTCTCACAGCGTTGATCAACCTTTTTCTTCTCAATATCAAGCCACACTTATTGTTTTTACTTCGGCTGAGACTTTGTGGGTGCTCGGGGTGATTCACAACGTCCGATTGTTTCACGTTGTGAATCGCGCTGAGCTCCGTGGAGGTGTGATTTCCTTGTTTAGCGATACACAGCGAAACACAGCCAAACTCACCCTGAGCACACACAAAGTCTCAGCCGAAGTAAAAACAATAAGTGTGGCTTGATATTGAGTCAGAAAAAGGTTGATAAACGCTGTGAGAATGGATCTGCAGAGAGAATTTCGCCGCGATCGCAACTGTCTGTTATCAGCAGCAGCCCGGAGGAGACATCAGCTGAGCTGCGTGTGTGTGTGAGGAAGTCCGTGGATTGGTCAATTTGGACCAATCAGCGGGGGCTTAACGTAACGGCTCCGCGGACTTAACGTAACGGCTCCACGGATTGGTCCATTTCGTTCCGGTTACAACATCACGTCCTGATGTACCCGGAAGAATCAAATGGATGATGACGTTTCACCAACGAGGCGTTTTGGGGAGTTCTTCTCTGTGTTAGAGTTTTACTCGCTACAGGGTGTACTTTGAGGGTTTTGACTCTGCACACCGTTTACATGCATAAAAACCTTCATAACACACAAGGGGACAGGTAATAACCGGAAAAGCATGACATGTCACCTTTAAACAACAGAGCCATGAAAAAAGAAACAGAAAAAAAAAAAGAAACAGAAAAAATATATAATTTTTTAATTAGCTGAGGGCCGATTCAAAATGGTACGCGGGCCGCATTTGGCCCCGGGGCCGTAGTTTGGACACCCCTGGTTTAAAGCCTTAATACGTTCTGCTGATTTACAACTGATCATGAACGGATGTATGTATGTAAAGCATTTGGTAACCATTGCAACACACATGCAATATTGATAATAAACATTCATTACATAGATTTTCAGGCAAGTAATACTAATATCACTTATTTAAGCTTTTTGTAACAGCAAATTATATTAACAAATAAGTATCATTGAGGTTTGGAAGAGTGTGAACAGATTTGAACTGAAAGGCAACAACAGATCACATTTTTCGTTAGTGTGGACCAGATGAACACTCATCTAATCTGCTTCATCTAGAGTGTGGAATGTTGCCAAATCCTGATTTGTGCTCTGGATCATCTGATATTACCTATTTCCAAATGAGCTTTGTACTCTTCTAACAAGTGAGCAAAGTACAGATAAAAACCCACATGGAAATGATCAAATAACCAAAACTGATTTCCAAACTTGGACAGATTAGGACAAAAGGTTTTTCAGAGCTTTAAAGGGAGTGTTGATTTTGCACTGATGCTAATCCTCAATACATCTGAATAGGCAAAGCCAAAGATAAGATTGTATTATTGAATGAGTGTCACACAGTAGCATACAAAGCACAGGTGTAACTAATACAATTACCAATGCTCTGTTCCATTTTTCTGTCCCTATAAGCCATACCAGCGAACCAGCCTGCACAATAGCAGAGCCTCAAAACTGGCACGTTCAAATGGAAGACAGACAGCCATTATTAATGTTATTAGTTACACCTGTGCATTTCCATGTCAAAAGGTCCGCCATGAAACAGGCCTGTTAAATGAGATACAAAACAAGAGCCCCTCTCTTGCAGTGGCCCCATTCCACAATACAGTGACTGAATGCAGGCTGTTAATCACATAAAGACAGAAATGACTCAAAAGAAAGTAGCCAGCTGGAGAAAAGTCAGTTGTCACTGATCTGGCAGAAAAAGGTTTCTTGTGAGAGGAGGTATCTAGAAGGGGATTCATTTTGTGCCAAGTATACAGCTTTTGAATAAACTAAATAAATATGACGTTTGGGTGGCAAAAATAGGCCATATAAAAGAAGAGGGGTTACAGTCTCTTTCCAGAAACCAGATAGCATCCAGTGAATGATGTACATACAATACTGTTTGTATCACTACACATGTGAAAAAGTGAGGGACAATTCAAAAATTGGTTGAAATAGAAATTGAGTGTATGTATATGAATTCAATAATTAAGGGACGCACTGGTTTAGTGTGCTGATCATCAGATCAGGGGACCAAGGTAGCACTGGTTCAATCCCACCTTGACCGTCACTGCAGTCAACATGGTCCTGTGGGTATTGTCCACAGTATTCAATGTATTACATGTCTAATATATGTAACATATAATGTAAAGCGCTTTGAGTATTCCGGCAAAAGTAAATACCATGAATTATTATTAATATTTTGACCATAGTTTTCTAAGTTCCAGCTTGCGTTTTGTTATCAGTTCTTGATTATGAGCACATCATTTCCCTGCCTGTAATTGACATTCAAAACGAATCATTAAATGATCCTACCAGGTATTGAAAATGACTGCCATAATAATTAACGTGCGAGCTGCAAACTGACTCCCACTATCATTTGATGTGGTCAGTAGTAACGTTGTAGATGCCATCAGAAGTTATTTCTAAATAACACTCAAAAGCAGTAGGACAACTAACATTTCCAAGTTTCAGTCTGTGTCACTTTTGGTTTGTTTCAATTCTACAAAACTCATCTTTTCCTAACCAAATTGTACAGAGCAATATCGTGTATTCTAGGCTTTAGCAGAGTCTAAACATGGCAGCCGCTTCTGGGGACAAAGCCTCAATGATAATTAAATAACTGTTTCCCATTTTTCTCTTTATCCGTAGGTGTCACATGACTTTGCCATTAACTTCAACCCAGAGGATGATGAATGTGAAGGTAAGGAAGGGTTGAGTCAGGTTTGTATTTAAATATTTGGATCATTTCAAACATGGCTCGTTAAAGTTCAAGTTATTTTACTTCTGTAAGGGGCAAAACATATTCAAGCCTCGTAAGAATAGTTGACTGCAGTGATTCATCAATCTGGTGTTTAGTTTCAGCTTTTTTAATGACAAGTGTAGATAACTGTAGATAATGTTATTGATGTTTCCTTCATTTTGCTCTGTGCTCTCTTTGATCAGAGATCCAAGGAGTGGTTGAGGCGTACCAGAACTGCCTTCCTAAGATCCAATTGTACGGCCCGACCAATGTTTCTCCCATCATTAACAGGATAGCCAAACTGGCAGCAGGCGACGGCAACATTAAAGACGCCTCTGTGAGTGTCTCTTTTTATACTCTATTAGAAATAAATGGACGTAATACAGGCTTTGTTGAAATGCATCCCGCTGAGTTCCCAGAGTGAGAAGCCTCTGGTTCACCTCTGTTCACAGTTACAATGCCCATGGCGCAAAAGAAGAAAGTGCCTATCAAAGAGCAAATTAGTATTCTTTAAATTATGATGTGAAATCCCGTACTGACGTATATTTAGTTTGCTTTAATACATTTTCCAAATCATTGACCCCTTTTTTGTGTTAAAAGAATCTCATAAACTGCTGTTAAAATGGGATTCAACACAAATGCCTAATAATGTTACTGAGCGCTTTATCTTTCATTGATATCTCGTTGGGAATAGGAACAGAAGTCTCTTATCTATTTACGCTCTCACATTACCCAGAGGGTTCACTGACATTAGTTTCTAAGCTATCATACTCTTGTTATTGTACTGACCTTCATGTCATTATAACTCTCCTTTTCTATTCCATCTTTTGATCAGTGAATGAGCTGCAGTAAACAACCAGGCTTTCGGGCACACATTAGAGATGAATACACTCAGAACATTGAGTAACACATAAACACTTTAAGGTTCCAATAAACCATCCACTTCTCATGGGACCAATCAGAAATAATTACATGTCCATTTTCTCCGTCACCTCGTATTCTCCTTTTACACCGTTCAGTGGAAACATGAAATAGTTTTCACACATACATTCACACACACACAAGGATTTTTTTTTTTTAAATATGTATTTTGTTTTTAATAGCCTTCCTTTTTATTTGTTCTTGATCCCCTTGTTTTCACTGCTGAACACACTGGCACTCACACTTACTATAGAGGCTTCACAATTTCCCAAAACAAAAAGACCAAAACACACACTTAGAGGTTTTCTTGCTAAACCACATGTTGCTGTTAAAATGGGTCTACCTTTATGGACATACAAATCTTATATTTTTCCAGCGATACCACATCCTGCTCATCCTCACGGATGGTGTAGTGACGGACATGGCAGACACACGTGAAGCGATTGTGCGAGGCTCCTACCAGCCTCTCTCCATAATTATTGTTGGAGTGGGCAATGCAGACTTCACAGACATGCAGATTTTGGATGGAGATGATGGAGTCCTACGTTCACCCAAGGGCGAGTCAGTCCTCAGGGACATTGTGCAGTTTGTGCCCTTCAGAGACTTCAAAACGGTCAGTTTTTCTCTCCGTCTGTCAATCTAACTTCTTGACTTTCAGCCTCAACCCCACTTCTTCTGACATCTGTGTTAGAAAAACAAGTGGACATTGATTTTTTTTTTACATAACACCCTCTCCATTGTTGTTTAAAAGAGCGCATAGGCAGCAGACAGACATTTCAACAACAATCAATAATGAATAAATAAGTAGAGAAACCTAATAAATGCAGAAATACAGGATACGGGGTGATGAGAGGTGAAGAGATTAGTATGAAAATGATGTCAATCATATGCTGTGGTACAATACATATGGTAGGTTTTAACCTGATGCTTTTCCACAATGCTTTGCACCTTAATTATCAAAACACAATATAAGGGAATACATGAATTTCATCCCTTCAGGAGAGTTTTACAGAATCTATGCGATATAAGAGCTTATATATATATATATATACACACTTTATGTTTTTTTAAATGATCGCTCATGTATATAGTTAACCTACATACAGTATGTATTACATAATATTATTACATACACTTACATTTTATACAATTAAAAATCAAACAGCAAGTGCACTCCCAACAAAGTGATGTGTCCAGACTTGGCACATACATTGTTAAACATCTAGGCAGATTTATCTTGCAGGCCTGCACATGTGAAATAAAAGATATTCATTAATGAGTGATATACTACTGACATTTCTTTTTCCCAATATGCTTAAACAAAAGTATCTTTTACCCACTGCATGCTAGTTAAACATTAAATAATCAACTATAACTATAACTCTTTTTGATGAGTTATGAACAGAACAGTTACACTCTAATACAATGTCTGATACTGACTGTCTTAAATATGTCTGAAACATAAAAGTGTTTGTTACCCCATCTGTAGTCCCCCGACAAATCCAGCTGTTCTCTGTCTCCATTGCAGGCTTCCCCTGCAGCCCTGGCCAAATGTGTTCTTGCAGAGGTGCCCAAGCAAGTAGTGGAGTACTACAGCCATAGGGCCATCTCCCCAATGTGTCCAATTAGTGAGTCGCTGACCCCCGTCCTCACCCCTATTGCCACCACCCCAACAGAATAAAACCCCAGCCTACTCCTGGGACCAACCTTTAACCACAGCATCAGTCCAGAACACTGAGAGGGAGAAAGGACGCATGCCTCGCAATTTTGGACAAGTACTGAAGCAAAAAGCTTTCTACTGTAAATGTGTTGTTACTCATTTATTTCATTCTTCACAAGTGTTTACATAAGGAGAGCACTACAGAGGCTGTTGGTTACATGTGTCTGTTCGATGTGGATCCAGCGTTGTTCTCCCTGGCTGTGAAAACCTTGACCATCCAGCAGCTTCAGTATCAGTCCTGGAGGATTGTGTTGTTTTTTACCCCACATTTGTATGCATGCAGGCCAATCCCTGATCTATCCAGTGGATGCAGACTTCAAATTCCTCACTGCTCAAGACATTCAGCACCTCTACCCTCTCTATTATGTTACTGTTTTGCTTATGTGACATCTTCAGGTACTTTTGAAGATAAACTGTACAGTACTGTATGTTGCAATCAAAATGATATTGCTCAACTTGAAAATACTGACAACATTTAATCCAGATGTTATATTATACTGAAGCACTTCGAGATTTGTCTTGGCAGATGAGAAGCGCTATATAAATTAAATATATTATTATTATTATATATATATATATATATATATGAATTACAGGAAGAAATGCTGCATTCAGACCGATTAATACCTTCACCTTTCTTTATGTACCTACATTTTTCTGGCTGCAATATTGGCCTTATATTGGATAACAATACAACCATATTTCCAAATGAACAAAGATAGCATATTTAAAATCAGTCATTATCATGAATTGATTTGAAGTGGAAAATCAAAAGTGAAAACTCTGTTTCTAAAGAGCACCAGCCATTCTCAATAGAAAATCCTTATTGATACACCATGAACCATTAATTACACCACCCCCACTCGGGAATATGAAAGCAAGTAATGCTGAGTGTCTGGGCTGTTAGCAGGTTGCCAAGTTAGTGTATTCTGTGTAAAATATTGATCAAATCCACCAGTAATTAGGTCTTAATAATGCCAGGTGAGGAAACAGCAGCAATGGGGAAATCCTGGATTAGTTCCAATATGTCTCCCTTTGGACCTTGTAACTTCTACATCTGTGAATCTTTAAGTGACTTCTGCTATGTGTAATATTTGCTATGGCTCGAGCTTGCGTATGCTTCTTTCAGTTACAAAAGGGAGCTCACAAGTCATAAAAACATGGAAAATACAGCCATGTAATCAGCTGGCATGTGTTTGGGTTTCTGCAGCATAAGTTGCTTCTTATGTTTTCTCCAAGAGAAGACAAATGATTCAGTGAGTTTGGTGGCTTTAGTATAAACTGTGAGAATGATCCTTCATGTCAAATGAATACTTTCCTTTTGAATAGTCTGCTATTGTTGTCCTTCACATTCCTGCTCTGTTTTTCTTCTTCTTTGTGCTGCTTTTTATACGCAATATCATTTAACTCGATGTTTTGTAGGGAATTTACGTGGAGAGTGCAGAGTTTAGATCCAATGAAAGCACAAAGCCGATTAAAACAAGTGCTTCAATACACACGCTAATGTTCATCAAACCAGCTCTGGAATGTGTTAAATTTGACGTTTGCTCATGTTTGTACATGTGCGTCTCAAGAAAAAACTTTTTCTGTGAATCTGTTCTTTTCATTTTCAAGAATTTCTTGCCTGAATCTCTAACCTTCACTTTAACTTTCCTTGTCAGTGTTGTGCAGATTGTCGTCATAGTGTTTAGTGCGTAGTCTGTAACTGTTCACATAAAGCTGTACCATGTTTCGGCCTCAGTATTTTCCCAAAATGTTGGCCTCTAACAAAACAAGAAATGAGAGATGTCACATATTATTACAATTTGAAGAAGTGCATAAAAGTCAATTGAACGAGAAAGTAAAAAAAGTTGCAAAGACATTTTCAAAAGGCATCCTCCTGGCATTCAAACCTTTTCATCACTTATGCAAGGCACCTCTAAATGATTCCTTCCTATTTACAAAATATGGATGGGTTTACCTTAAATATGGACTGGAAAATGAATATTCAAGATGTATCAAGAGCAAACATTTCACAAATCTATTTGAACTTTGAATTTAATATAATATTAGTATTTTCATTTCATTTAGAGGTAAAACATACACCTTACAGATTCAAAGAAATTATATCTGGTCAAATTATTTTATGAATGAAAGTCAAACATTGGTGCCCTTATCAGCTGGCTAACTGAGAAGCATAAGTGACTTAAATGCAAAAGTGTGTAAAATCCTCAGAGTTCACCGAATAAGTTCAACCCTAACTATGTTTTGCTTGATTGGTTTTCTCTTCAGTAATGCCTCTATACCTTATTCACCTGCTTGTTGCTCTGACATGTATCTTATATGGTGTATTTGTGCTCTGAATGGTGACTAATTCACTTGGCCAAAAGCCATTTAATATATTGGAAGACTCTTCTCAAACATACACATATCCACCCCCAAGCTACATATATTAATCTGACTTTGATTTGTCCTCTAGAGCTTTACCAGTCCTCCCCAGATACAGACTATTGACTTCTTATGAATACACCTAAACACAGCGGGCTCTGCTGTTGGCTGCTCTCTGAACTCCTTTGAAGATCACAACTATCGAGGATTTCTCTGTTGCTGTGGATCACAGGACGAGTCTGATCGATTCAGCAGGCCTAGATATGGAGCCATATATTATGTGGAGGGACTTAGGTCTCACATTTAAAGTTAGAGGCTATAATAATAACAAGTGTTACTATACATGTTTTATTGATAAACCTTTTTACAACACAAAAAGTATGAAAACATATTCTGATAACAAAATTAATATCATAAAAACTAAGCATTTATTTATGAAACCAGCCTTATGATCACCTACAAATCCTTGGAGACCACCTTATTGCATTGCCTGGTTATGAGCTGCATCGGCTCCTGTGGTTCATTACCCTGTCCTCTTGACATTTCCATAAGATATGATTCTACAATCTTAGAACATACAAAATGGTATTCCTTTATCGGATAGGAATTTTATTATTTGTATTTATTTCATATTTTTGTTCTCTAATAAGTAATCAAGGTTTTTTCTAAGTTCAAATATCAAAACACTGTGCCAATAACATTTGTTATGTTCTCCTTGAGCTATCTGAAATATGAAATGTTTCCAGATGTGTTATGTAATTCATGTAGAGTGATGCATGGGTCTTTAATGCCTTGCCAGATTTGCCCTAAACTAACAACGCTTGAGACCTTTTTGGAAAAATATTTGTTAAATTCCTTATCTTTCTCATTAGAAGACCATTACCAGTTTCATTGCAAATATTATGTATTATTGTGTGGTTATGTTCAGGAGCTAGCAGAACCCATTTGGTGTTGTCACTTTATAAAAAGTAAAATCCTTCATGTTTTGATGGGAAACCGTCATTTGTGCCACAGTGTTGCAAACACAGTGAGCTGAAACACTGGAGACAATAAAAACACAGTTCATGTGGCCATCTTGCTCTGCAGATTAAAAAGAGCTGGAAAGAATTAGTTGAGCTGCTTATTTCCCCTTATCTCATTGCACCATTGTCCGACAAAATGAACGAGGCATAGGTTTTACACCGCACTGATGCATTTGACATTTTTCATAGACAGTCTTTGTCTCTCTCTCTCTCTCTCTTTCCCCCATCAACCGTTAATCAGGACAAGGTTTACAACCCATAAACATAATATGCAACTGGTGTTACTGCAGACCGTGTGGGTGAGAAGCAACCCATGCGTCATTAGTAAATATTTGATTTGTTCAAAAGGAAGAAAGGGATTTATTGCATGCTTTCTTTTATTGTTAAGCTGTGCTGTGCAGTTATTCCGTTGGGTCGTAAGATATGCTAATATGCAAGCCTGCATTTGCACAAACTTCTGTTCTTGTAGTTTACGCTCTCTGTCTTGCAAATAGATGAATAAATCTAATCCTTAAACTGACATTTTCTTTGTGATTTGTTATTTATAACAATTAATTAAAGTGATACACCTGTCTGCTTATTTCTTCCAGTTTCATCTGATCCTACTCACTCGTGTAAAATGTTCTCACCGCTGCAGAGGAGCGATACATAGAAAATACAACAATATTAATGTACTTGATGAAATGTAGGTTATGCTATCGTGTACACATTTGCCCTGTATGGTTTCGCTGCTGGTGCTGTGAGTACTTAATACATGGGAAGAGGAACTGAGCCTACTCTTTAATTCCATCAGACAGCTCCTTTCATTCAATGGCTATTGTTGAGAGCACTGAATAACGGTTGTTTCCATGGTGACACCTACTTGTGGGGAGACGTAGACCTTCAATTTTGTCAGATTCAGGGACAAAGATGCAGCATAGTGAGTGATCGGGGAGGAGGCCATTCAACATTATCATGAGAAATGTAAGGCTTTGATTGTGATGGCCGCTGACCAGGCCCGGACTGGCCATCGGGAGGACCGGGAGGTTTCCCGATGGCCTGGCCTGTTAAGTGGCCTGCTGGCCTGAGGATTTTTTTTTTTTATATACGTATGTATTGTGAACGCAACGCTGCGCAAATGTGGGTCTGACTCTGCCTCACAGAGGGTGACTGGCTGTCTACATGATGTGGCCTGCCGACATGGCCACTTTCATACAGATCATACTCGATTGGTCTCTGTGTGTCATTCAAGCTCGGGAGGGTGTGTGTGTTATGTGTGGGGCGAGCGAGTGAGATAAAGCGCGCGCACCGGTTACGTGTTTTGTTGTTGTTGTTAGCATCTGGTGCTAGCTAGCTGCGCTAACGGATATAAGGAGCTGTTTCAACAACAAGGTGGGGGGAGAGTCCTCTCCTGTCAGACTGAGAGACTGATAACTACAGCTCAGGTGAGGTAAAGGACTCTCTGAGTATTTAGATAGTTAACTTAGTCTAAGTTCTCTGTGGGTCTCAAACGGTTTGGTCACCATTTATGTAAACACATATTTCCATTTGAGGGGGGAGTGATTAGTAAAATATGCATGAATAATAAAAAAATAAAAACGTTAACTAGGTGAAAAAAGGCAAGATAAACTATTAAAACTTGTTGAGAGCTAAAACTAGTCTTTGCTGCTGCCTCAAAGAGGAGGAGAGGAGGGAGACAGGTGAGGCTGGTTCAGGAGCACAGACAAACTCACAACTATAAATGAACCAAAAACAAATAAATAAACAAGTTTCAATGTTTTTTCATATTGGATATGGGATGTTATTGGTTATGGCCATGTTATTATGATTTTATGATTATTTAAATGTATACAGTTATGTTTCATATGGGTGTAGTCTCGTTATTTCCCCCTCAAAATGCACCAGATTGATGCATTTAAGTCCAACATTTAAAAAACCGGAGGAGCATGCCCCCGGACCCCCCTATAGGATTTGAGGTCCACCCCCACTTAAAATATGTTCACATAGGTTCCTAAATAGATTTGCACATTTTTTTTAAATAGTAACCCATGTCCATATGTTTATTTTTGGGTAGTAGATTTAGAGCGCTATCACTACGGGCAGCAACGCTGTAAAAATTGACAAATAAATCCAGCAAAATGGCACAAAAAACTGGTAGTGGCCTGGCTGGGTGTATAATTCCCGGCCTGACTTATTGTCCCAGTCCGGCCCTGCCGCTGACCTTCGCAATGCCACTGGTTCTCCAGCGGGGCTGTGAGCCCCAGGTGAGCTCTGTGTTCAACATTAACACTTCCTCGCTCTCACTCGCCTGTTACCCCTTCCCTGCATGGACGACTGATTTATGGCCACAATTAAAAAACACTCACAACCGCTTAACATTCACTGGCAATGAAATCAACAGCAGGTTTGCACCCTGGGACAAGGTGCTGTTGTTTAGTGGAAACAGCTCATTGCCTTCATGTTATCAGATTACCTTTAATGCCTTTAAGCACAGCGTGGCTTCCCTAACACTGGTAGTGCTGGGAGGTCTAGCTGGAAGCCTTTTTAAAACAGAAAAGAAAGGGGATCCAATGGCTTTATTCTCAGTGGCTGGGTGCCTAATGCCAGCCCGTAATGAGGAAATGACTAATAAGAGTAGGAGAATGGGAAATCTCAGTAGTAATTAGCTGTCTCCTCCTTCCCCCAGGGGAACAGCACGCACCTTTGAAATGCTTCCAGCTCGCTCCTCTGATGTTGTCTCTAACATGCTTTGTATCTCCCTGTCGCTCTATGCATTTATTGAACAACACATACAAACATGTTTATATGCACAACTACACACAAACACACTTTGAAGAATGAAGTTCAGAATGCATCCCAAATGAATTATAAGGCTTTTCTGACGAGGATTAGCAAGAACAGTGTGTGTGTGTGTGTGTGTGTGTGTGTGTGTGTGTGTGTGTGTGTGTGTGGTGTGTGTGTGTGTGTGTGTGTGTGTGTGTGTGTGTGTGTGTGTGTGTGTGTGTGTGTGTGTGTGTGTGTGTGTGTGTGTGTGTGTGTGTGTGTGTGTGTGTGTGTGTGTGTGTGTGCCTCAGTATCTGAGTTTCTTCTTCGGCAGAAGAATGAACAGCCTTTTTGGACTGCGGGAAACTGTGAATTTGTGCTTCAGTGCCAGTAACCTCTGTTTATGTCTCTGACACCCACGGATAAAGTAATTGAATTAGGCTCTGGAGTAGCTTGTTGGCCAGCTGGACTGCTCTTGCGTGTTGACTCTTCACAGCAGTGCTCAGTTTCTGCTTCATGAACCTCCTTTAACTCCACAACTCGAACTATGACAAACAAATTCTTCCTTCTCTCCTTATGCCCTACACTTATTACAAAAAGTACATTTGACCCACATGTGGGAATCTGTCTTGTTGTACTTGTGGATGCCCTTATACTTTTCTTCAATTTCTGATTGTGCAAAACCAGGAGAAGGTCTGTGTTTGAAACATCATAATTCATCATCAATTTACGGGGACAGAAGGAAATTTGGATGCCTGGTAGAGATGAAAAAAATATCATGTTCTTCGTCGAGTTTTGTTAGATACTAAAATGAGAATATATAATGGTGTTTTACTTGTTATTTGTTGTTTTCTTTCCAGTGTTATTGCTCAGTGTAGCAGCTTG